>NC_073385.1:4551264-4851264 GCF_028641065.1 Leucoraja erinaceus | reverse complement strand
GTCTGGGCAATGCCATAATTCAAACATCATCTAAAGCAAAGATAGACACAACATGCTGGAGTAACTCAGCGGGTCAGACAGCATCTCTGGAGAAAAGGAATAGGTGATGTTTCTGATCCAGACCCTTCTTCAGACCTTCTTCATCATCTAAATCAGGGCAGGATCTGATAGTATATTAAGCATCTTAAAAACAACGATAAATTATTATTTTTCTTTCATTTAACACCCAGTTCTACAATTCCACCTCCCCAAACTCTTGAGGTGCAGAGTGTCATGGCATGACTTGTATGATGAGTTTCAGATTTCCCAACCTCAGTGTGTGGAAAGGTCCACACCGTGCATCTCCATAGTTACCATCAGGACATTTCAGAGATGTAAACCACAGGCAGAAGCTAACATTTGTACCTCCCTGCCATGGCCCTGCAGGTACAATCTTTCCTTTGACAGCGAGTTTTGCAAGCCATGTCCAATTGCTTGGGAACAAGGTATACTTCATCATTAGTTTTACAGCAGATAGGCACCTTCAGACAACTGTAACCACCCAGTGTGAACTAGAGTTGCTCGTCCAGTTCTGACAGCTTTTATTACCCAAGTGGGTGTTTGCAATAAAGAAAAAAAAAATCTTCCTGCGCTATGATATCATTAAATTCAGTTAGAGTGCAGTACGAACAATAGTAGCTAGAAAGGGGGCAATGGTGTTATCTAGACAAGGGAGGAGAGTGAGGGGTGAAAGGGCACAAAGTGTTCAATGGCTTAATGGTTCAATGATTTATTTATTATTACATGTACAGGCCACGTGTACCGGGTAGAGTGGTATACATAGAAACATAGAAACATAGAAACATAGACAATATGTGCAGGAGTAGGCCATTCGGCCCTTCGAGCCTGCACCGCCATTCAATATGATCATGGCTGATCATCCAACTCAGTATCCCATACCTGCCTTCTCTCCATACCCCCTGATCCCTTCAGCCACAAGGGCCACATCTAACTCCCTCTTAAATATAGCCAATGAACTGTGGCCTCAACTACCTTCTGTGGCAGAGAATTCCAGAGATTCACCACTCTCTGTGTGAAAAATGTTTTCCTCATCTCGGTCATAAAATATTTTCCCTTTATCCTTAAACTGTGACCCCTTGTTCTGGACTTCCCCAACATCGGGAACAATCTTCCCACTTCTAGTCTGTCCAACCCCTTAAGAATTTTGTAAGTTTCTGTAAGATCCCCCCTCAATCTTCTAAATTGTGTACCGGGTAGAGTGGTATACATTTTTTGGGGCGTACAGCACAGCAAAACTATTTCCGTACATAAGCGCAAACACCCCAGTCAGTACAGTATGCACAGAAACAGCCCACTGAGCCCATATGAACGAGGCGTCAAGACTAACTCAACTGGTTGGGCAGCATTTCTGCCTGGAGAGATTGGAGAGATGCTGCCTGACCTGTTCTCCAGCTGTTCTCCAGCGCGTTGTGTCTTTTTGTGTATTAACCAGTAGCTGCAGTTCTTTGTTTCTACAGGGGACGGTGGGAGGCAGGGGGGAGGAATACTGTCCAGCAATGGGATATACATTGTCTCGATAGGTGGAGCGATATTGTCCGGGTGAAGGAGAGGATGTTTTCTTGACACGAGAGTGGGTTTTACCCAGAAAAGAGAAGGATATTGTCCAGACAGGGAGAGTATGATATCTGGATGGGGGCAATGATACAGTCTGGACAGAGATGGAGATATTGTGCTGGGCTGGAAGAGATATCACCATATGTGATAGAGGGTATCGCCTGGACAGCACATGAGCTGTGTTTATGTTAAGACAGGAGACGGGATTAAATAATGTGTGGTTGTTTAGTTTAGTTTAATTTAGAGATACAGCGTGCAAACAAATTCTTTGGCCCACCGAGTCCGCGCCGACCACTGATCACCACACGCTAGAGGCACGTTAGGGGCAATTTACAATTACACCAAGCCAACTAACCTACAAACCTGTACGTCTTTGGAGTGTGGGAGGAAACCGAAGATCTCAGAGAAAACCCACGCAGGTCACAGGGAGAACGTACAAACTCCGTACAGACAGCACTTGCAGTCAGGATCGATCCCGGGTTCTCTGACGCAGTAAGGCAGCAGCTCCACTGCTGAGCCACCGTGCCGCCACCTAAGTGTGGGTACGTTGCTTGATCAATAGAATGCATAGACTCGGAGAGGAGATAATGTCAAGCAAATTGCCCAAACCAACAGTGAAACCTCCTCACCACTATGTGATTTTCTATTTAAACTTTGCTCATTTTTACAATGAGTTCCTCAATAAATCAGTTAAAAAAAAATTCTATTTGACGACATGGAATTTTACAATCCCACGTCATTGAAATACAAAACGGTTTGGCTATGCCTTCCACTGAGAGTAATATTTTGAATTATTCATTGTAGGATTAAATGACCATGATCATGCTCTCCAAGGTCATTTTTTCTCATATTGGCAGCCCTGGAATTCAACTGTGAACTTTTGAAATTTTTAACTATACAAACAAGCATGATAATTCTTCGTGTTTATACTAACTGTCTGCACTTGCAGCTCAGGAAATGACATGAACGTTATAAAAATATACCACCAACATTTTCATATCTTTATTAGGTTCGTGCATTGCCCTTTTAGCTTTATTACAGCTACTGTAAGCGAAGAACCTTTACCTCATTTTGGTTTCACGCAAGACTTTGGTATTCATTGCCACAGAAGGCTGTGGAGGCCGAGTCAGTGGATATTTTTTAAGGCAGAAATAGATAGATTATTGATTAGTACAGGTGTCAGGGGTTATGGGGAGAAGGCAGGACTATGGAGTTAGGAGGGAGAGATAGATCAGCCATGATTGAATGGCAGAGTAGACTTGATGGGCTTACACTACACCTGAATGGCCTAATTCTGCTCCGATCAAATCACCTTATAAAGACAACTTATCAACCCTTTTAATAATAATAATAATAATAATAATAATAATAATAATAATAATAATAATAATATATTTTATTGTCATGCACGTCAGTGCAACGCAATTTAGTATGCAGCTCTAACCGATGAAAAAGAAAAGTAAAATAAATAAATAAGCTGTGTGTCGTGACCATCCGAGGGAGACAGTCCAGGGGGGATGGGGGGCACTCAGCAGGGCCGGTTCAGAGCCGCTATAGCTCTTGGAATAAAGCTGTTTCTGAGTCTGGAGGTTTGGGCGTAGATGGCCTTGTAACGTCTGCCGGAGGGAAGTAGTTCAAACAGACCGTTACAGGGGTGTGAGGAGTCATTATGGATGCTGACGGCCTTCCTGAGGCACCGTGTGTGGTAGATGCCCTCCAAGGCTGGTAGCTGTGTCCCAATGATCCTCTGCGCACTCTGTGGACGACGTGCTGAAGAGCTCTCCTCTCCGCCTCCGTGCAGCTGAGATACCACACAGAGATGCCATACGTTAATATGCTCTCTGTGGTGCAGCGGTAGAATGTTGTCAGCAGCTGTTGGGGCAGACCAGTCTTTTTTAATGTCCTCAGGAAGAACAGTCATTGCTGTGCCTTCTTGACCAGCGCAGCGGTGTTGGTGGACCATGTGAGGTCCTCTGAAATGTGAGTGCCCAGAAACTTAAAGCTGGACACTCTCTTTAAAGGGAAATTTGGGAATATCTTACTTGACCCTTCATTCCTAAAGTTTTTCACTTAGAAACCGAAGGGTCAGTACTCTGATGAACATCGATGAGGCTGTTTTGATAGCCATCATTCTCAGGGACAGCTTTGGAAAATCTAAGCTGATAACTTCATTTTAGACAAGATAGACACCAAATGCTGGAGTAACTCAGCAGAACAAGTAGCATCTCTGGAGAAAAGGAATGGGTGACACCTTCTCCTAGCTAACAATGATCTAGTCTACATTACCCTTGAACCTCATTCCTTTTGATGTCTCATAACCAAATAACAATTACAACACGGAAACAGGCCATCTCGGCCCTACAAGTCCGTGCCGAACAACTTTTTTTCCCTTAGTCCCACCTGCCTGCACATATACCATAACCCTCCATTCCCTTCTCATCCATATGCCTATCCAATTTATTTTTAAATGATACCAACGAACCTGCCTCCACCACTTCCACTGGAAGCTCATTCCACACCGCTACCACTCTCTGAGTAAAGAAGTTCCCCCTCATGTTACCCTTAAACTTCGATCCCTTAATTCTGAAGGCATCTTGTTTGAATTCTTCCCTATTCTCAAAGGGAAAAGCCTGTCCACATCAACTCTGTCTATCCCTCTCATCATTTTAAAGACCTCTATCAAGTCCCCCCTTAACCTTCTGCACTCCAAAGAATAAAGACCTAACTTATTCAACCTTTCCCTGTAACTTAGTTGTTGAAACCCAGGCAACATTCTAGTAAATCTCCTCTGTACTCTCTCTATTTTGTTGACATCCTTCCTATAATTTGGCAACCAAAATTGTACACCATACTCCAGATTTGGTCTCACCAATGCCTTGTACAATTTTAACATTACATCCCAGCTTCTATACTCATATTTACACCTTATATCTGAGTCTCCGTCTCCCCTGACTCTCAGTCTGAAAAAGGGTCTCAACCCGTAACGTCACCCATTCCGTTTCTCCACAGATGCTACCTGTCCCGCTGAGTCCCTCCAGCATTTGGTGTCCATCTTCAGTGTAAACCAGCAGCTGCAGTTCCTTCCTACACCTTTGTTGTAGTTATTGCTTTTTTGAGTGAAACATGAAATGTTCTCCACAGGGGGTTATAAAAAAAAACGAATGGAAATGCAGCACAAATGCATTCTCTCTGGTCATTATAACATTAAAGTTATAGGAGTCGGTTGTGTCAAACTAACTGCTGCACATACTGTACAGTATCAAAACTTTTTTTTTGTCACTAAAACATTTTGCTTTACGGGTCATAAGAAGTATGAAACAAAGCTTACTACCTTCTGCTGATGACTCCCATTGTGAGTCTGTTGACTGAGGAGATCTTGCTGTGATGCTGCTTTCACACGGAGAGTGGTGAGTCTCTGGAACTCTCTGCCACAGAAGGTAGTTGAGGCCAGTTCATTGGCTATATTTAAGAGGGAGTTAGATGTGGCTCTTGTGGCTAAAGGAATCAGGGGGTATGGAGGGAAGGCAGGTACAGGATACTGAGTTGGATGATCAGCCATGGTCATATTGAATGGCGGTGCAGACTCGAAGGGCCGAATGGCCTACTGCTGCACCGATTTTCTATGTTTCTATGTTTCTATGATCCTTGCCTGGTTTGGTTTTAGGCAGCGGTTTAGGTTTTATTGTTATTGTCACGTGCACCAAGTTTTAGTGATAAACTTTGTTTGCATGTTATCCAGGCAAACCATTCTATACATAAATACAACCAAGCCATACACAGGTACAACAGGCAGTGCAAAGAGAAATCACCAGAGAGCAAAATATAGCATTACAGCATTATAGTGCTTCAAAGTCAAAGGTTCAGCTGCAGAGAAAGTACAGATTTTTTTTTTAAGTGCAAGAATCACATTGAACTACACCATACTCCTGCCTTCTCCCCATAACACCTGACAGCCTTATGCCCCTGTCCCACTTAGGAAACCTGAACGGAAACTCCTGGAGACTTTGCGCCCCACCCAAGATTTCCGTGCGGTTCCCAAAGGTTTTTGTCAGTCTCCCTACCTGCTTCCACTACCTGCAACCTTCGGCAACCACCTGCAACCTCCGGGAAGAGCACGGAAACCTTGGGTGGGGAGCAAAGTCTCCAGAGGTTTCCGTTCAGGTTTCCCAAGTGGGACAAGAGGCATAACTCATCAAGAATCTCTCAAACTCCACCTTAAAAATGTTGGTGGACACAAAGTACAAAGTACAAAGGACAAAGGCCATTTATTGTCACATACACCAATTGGTGTAGTGAAATTTGTCTTGCCATGCAGCACACAGATAAAGATAAGACTCAACATTAAATAATTTAACAACAAACATAAAAAAACATCCCCCCACAATGGTTCCCATTATGAGGGAAGGCACAAAGTCCAGTCCCCGTCCCCGTGTCCACCCATAGTCGGGCCTATTGAAGCCTCCGCAGTCGCCGCTGCGACGGCCCGATGTTCCAGGCCGTTCTCGCGGGGTGATGGTACTCCGGCCTTGGGAGAATCTTCTCAGCGGCATGGGAACCCTGGAACGGCCGCTTCAGTACTGGAGACCGCGGCTTCTGAAACCAACAGGCCGCGCCGGATGGAGCTCTACTACTGGCGATCTCGTCGCGAGATCCCAGACTCCCGGTGAAAAGTTCAGCGCCGCCGCCCGCAGCTGGCCGCTCCACAGTCCCGCAGCTCCGCGATGTTTTACTCGGGGGTCCCAGCGCGGCGACCCGGGCAAGGCATCGCCCATTCCGTGATAGCGTTCCAGTGCTGTGCCGCCGCTGAACCCGAGGTTCTGGGAGGTCCCCTCAGGAAACGTCGCTCCAGGCCCGCTGGTAGGCCGCAAGCACGGGTCGACGGTGCAGCCCGGATAAAAGCTGCCCCTCCGACCAGGTAGGGACCCTAGAAAACAGTTCCACCCCCCCCCCCCCACATAAAAAAGGCAAGAACTCCGAGAACAAACAACTCAACTAACTAAAAATCTGAAAAATATAGAAAAAACGGACAGCTGCAGGCTGGGCAGCCATACCCGTACAGGACGGCGCCCCCCTGAGTACAGTAACTCAGTGGGACAGGCAACATCTCTGGAGAGAAGGAATGGGTGACGTTTCGCGTCGAGACCCTTCTTCAGACTCTTTCGGAGGGCAGGAGGAATCGCAGAGGGGAGCAGTGAGAGGGGAGGAGAACTTCTTCAAAGTAGACATACCTTGACGAGATTTTGCAGTGGAACTGCAGATGCTGGTTTAAATCGGAGGTAGACACAAAATGCTGGAGTACCTCAGTGGGACAGGCAGCATCTCTGGAGTGACGAATTGGGTCGAGACCCTTCTTCAGACTGGGTCATTCATAAAAATATCCATTGACATGGCCTCCATGGCCGTCTGTGGCAATGAATTCCACAGATTCACCACCCTCTGACTAAAGAAATTCCTCTTCATCTACTCTCTAAAGTTGTCCTTTCATTCTAAGGCTAGGGCCTCTGGTTCTAGACTCTCCCACTAGTGGAAGCATCTCTGCATTGACTCTATCCAGGCCTTTCACCATATTTGAAAATGGAATTTCTAAGAGATAAATAATTGACACATTACTTGAAAAAAACAACCCAGGGCTGTTCTAATTAGGCTGGCTTTTGTAAAAGGCTTTTCACCGTGTCAGTGTTCCAAAAAACTTTACAAGTGTAAAGGTATGATCGGCACGGTGGCGCAGCGGTAGAGTTGCTGTCTTCCAGCGCCAGAGACCCAGGTTCGATCCTGACCACTGATGCTGTCCGTATGAGTTTGTACTATTCCCTGTGACCGCGTGGGTTTTCTCTGGGTACTCCAGATTCCTCCCAAAGACATTCAGGTTTGTAGGCTAATTGGTTTAGTATAATAGTAAATTGTCCCTAGTGTGTGTAGGACAGTGTTAGGGTGTGGGGTGATTGCTGGTTGGCGCGGACTCGGTTAGCTGAAGGGCCTGTTTCCGCACTGTAACTCTGAACTAAACTGAATTATAGAATAGAATATGTTGCAGCCCATTTTCTGGATTATGAAACTCGCTGCGTGCAAAATATATCAAACTCAGCAGCAGGGTATGCAGGACAGATGATGTAGAAAGTGAAAATAAACACAATTGTTCCCCTGAGCTTCGAGCAGAGCTACATTAGTGATAAGCTTCATCTGGGGAAGCTGATATTAGATGGAGTGAGTGGCAGAGGAATGTGGCAACTGCAAAGAAATATAAAGCAGTCACTTAAAATCTCACTCACCAGGATACTTGATGAGATTGGATAAAATCGTCCATAGCCCCAATGTTTCACCTTCAGATTCTTATGATGTAAAAAAAAATAGAAAAACAAATTTGCTTCAGGAAATTGAATCTGGAACAATTGGAAACTCAAAACACAATGGTGAGGATGTTTGGGGGCCAGAAAATAAAGGAATTACTTGAATGCCCTGGGAATGGGTTTTAACCAGTTGGCTCACTTTGAAGGAGGAGGATGCGGGATGGAACAGCCTTGGAAACATTGCATGCGTGAAATGAATCTGCTTGGGCAGCTTACAGCCCAGTGGTATGAATATTGTTATCTATCTCTTTAGAGGGGGCAGATGCGGGTGGGAGACGAGGGAGGGGGACTGGACCGACTGCGAGACCTTCTCGGCAGCTGCGCGCACACATACCCGCGCCTTATGCGCAGCCAGGATCGAACCCGGTTTTGCCGAACTGCCACTGAACCGCCCTGTCCCCGACCCCCCCAATTGCCCCATCCCCGCTGGGGGGAAGGCCGGAGATGTCCAGACCAACGGGCCACCAGCCCAGAGCAGCGGCCCCTAGATCCACAGCCAGCGCAGAGAAGCACCAACCCCAGCTCAACTCCACCTGCTCCGCTGGGCCAACCGACAGCCCCGAACCGACAGGCCAGCGGCCGATGACCCGCCGGCACCGAGGGTGCCAACTAATAGCCACTGGACAAGGCGAGAGCCGCAGTGGACGGGCCTCCCTGGAGCCAGAGCAGAGCCGGAGCCAGCCCCTCCCCACCATGCCGGCTGCAAGTTGTTGAACGCTACTCGCCCCTGCGCGCCCATGTCACACCGCGCCACCCCCGCAGCCAGGGACGGGACCCGGTTCCCCTGGGGCCACGGCGCTGCAACTGCCACTCAACAGCCCTGTCACCGAGACCCGGGCTCGCCCCATCCCCGCTGGGGGGGGGAAGGCCGGAGATGTCCGGACCAACGGGCCACCACCCAGAGCAGCGGCCCCAGGCCCCAGCCAGCGCAGAGAAGCACCAACCGCAGCTCAGCTCCACCTGCTCCGCTGGGCCAACCGACAGCGCCGAACCGACAGGCCAGCGGCCGATGACCCGCCGGCACCGAGGGTGCCAACTAATAGCCACTGGACAAGGCGAGAGGCGCAGTGGACGGGCGTCCCTGGAGCCGGAGCAGAGCCGGAGCCAGCGCCTCCCCACCATGCCGGCTGCAAGTCTGGGACCGCCACTGGGACCGCCACCGCCCAGGTCCAACCCGGACACCCCCAGACAGGGACGGGGCACCTGGGAGGGGGCGGCCCAGCAGCAAATCAACAGCGCCCACAGCACCGGAGACCCGGGCTCGACCCCGACCACGGACAAAACGAAACCACGGATGAAACGCACCCGTGCAGATTCACAGCTACCGAGAATGTTTATAGCCAGTGACCTATGACCTGGGCATGCGCGGTTGGAACACCAAACTCAAAGACATGCGGGTTTGTAGGTTAATTGACCTCAGTAAATTGCTCCTTAGTGTGGAAGAGAAAGTGGGATAATATCAAACTCGTGTGAACAGGTGATTGATGGCTGGCATGGACCTGGTGGGCTGAAAGGCCTGTTTCCATGCTATATCTTTCAATCAGCTCAATAAATCAGAGTGTAGGGGGAAATAATTCCATCTTCACCATGGCTGTGGGAGCTTGCAATGCTTACACCAATTCAGTGACCACATTTATTAAAAGTATTTTATTGGCTGTGAATCCCTTTTAGACCATCACAAAATATGAACAATGCAGAATTATTTCTACCTCAGGAGATTCTTCTTTCATGTCCATCTTCCATGTTTCAAAAGTTGTCATCGCTGTCATCCAAAAAAAGGACGAAAGCTTCCGGCAGCAATCAGTGGGAGCCATCACTTGTTGCAATAGATGATGGTGGTAGCAGAATTAGCTCAGGATACTTCCAGTTCCCAGCCCCGCGACATGGACACTTCTGCTATGGGGGCCCATTAGGAGATTGGAAATAATGCTTAATGCCACAAAGTATTTCCAAGATTAATGCCAAGAGAAATTCTCTTTTGTTTGCTTTTAGTTTTAGCAATACTGCATGGGAACAGGCCGCATCGGCCCAGCGGTCCGTACCGATCAGCGATCACTGATGCACATGTTCTATCGTGAGTTAGATATAGCTCTTAGGGTTAACGGAATCAGGGGATATGAGGAGAAAGCAGGAACTGGGTACTGATTTTGGATGATCAGCCATGAATAGTATAGTCTAGAAGTATAGAAGTTGAGTATAGAAGTTGGGATGTAATGTTAAAATTGTACAAGGCATTGGTGAGGCCAATTCTGGAGTATGGTGTACAATTTTGGTCGCCTAATTATAGGAAGGATGTCAACAAAATAGAGAGAGTACAGAGGAGATTTACTAGAATGTTGCCTCGGTTTCAGCAACTAAGTTACAGAGAAAGGATGCACAAGTTAGGGCTTTATTCTTTGGAGCGCAGAAGGTTAAGGGGGGACTTGATAGAGGTTTTTGAAGAGGGATGACAGAGGTGGAAAAGCTTTTCCCACTGAGAGTAGGGACAGAGGGGACATGACATGAGTTAAGGGACTGAAGTTTAAAAGCTATTTCCCACTGAGAGTAGGGAAGATTCAAACAAGGGGACATTTTTTTTTTCATGAGAACCTGCCTTAAGGGACTGAAGTTTAGGGGTAACATGAGGGGGAACTGATCTTTACTCAGAGAGTGCTAGCTGTGTTGAATGAGCTTCCAGTGAAGGTGGTGGAGGCAGGTTCGTTTTTATCATTTAAAAATAAATTGGATAGTTATATGGATGGGAAGGGAATGGAGGGTTATGGTCTGAGCGCAGGTATATGGGACTAGGGGAGATTATGTGTTTGGCACGGACTAGAAGGGTCGAGATGGCCTGTTTCCATGCTGTAATTGTTATATGGTTATATGGTTATGATCATATTGGCTCAAAGGACCAAATAGACAATAGGTGCAGGAGTAGGCCATTCGGCCCTGTGAGCCAGCAGCGCCAATCAATGTAAATGGCCTATTCCTGCACCTATTTTCCATGTTTCTATGTTTCTATCCTACACCACACAAGGGTCAATTTACAGAAGCTAATTAACCTACAAACCTGCACATCTTTGGAGTGCGGGAGGAAACTGTAGCACCGAAAGCCCATGTATGTCACGAGGAGCACGTACAAACTCCATAAAGACAGCACCCGTCGTCAGGATCGAACCCAGGTCTCCGGCGCTGTAAGGCAGCATCTCTACCACAGGAGGCACTGTGCTGCCCCGATTCTCAATTCTGTATTTATTTGAATTTTGGCTGTAACGTCATTAATAACGTGAAAGTGAGATTGTGCATCAATTCTGGGAGAGTGGTTAGAAAGATGGATGCCTGTTTCATGAAAGTATTATCTGGATAAATGCAATAGGAAGGGTCAAGATATACTGTTGACAAGAAGGAAAATGGTACAATGGCACAGCTAGTAAAGTTGCTGCTTCATAGCTTCTTTGATCCAAATTCAAGCATGACCTCCAGTGACATCTGTGTGGCGTTTGCACGTTCTCCCTGTGACTAGGTGCTTTTTCTTTGGGTAAATGCGATGTCCTTCCATGTCCAAATTTTATGCAATAAAAAGCTAATTGTAACTTGCCCGAGTATGTACGATGAGTAGGAAGGAACTGCAGATGCTGGTTTAAACCGAAGATAGGCACAAAAAGCTATAGTAACTCAACGGGGCAGGCAGCATCTCTGGATAGAAAGAATGGGTGACGTTTCGGGTTGACACCCTTCTTAAGACTCATTCCTTCTATCCAGATGATACTGCATATCCTGCTGAGTTACTCCAGCATTTTGTGTCTATCTTCGGTGCAGTTCTTTCCTACTCAGTTGATGGCAATATGTGGTGAAGTAGAAAATATGAGATTAACGTAAATAGGGGTTTGAAGTTCAGTGCTGATGAGCTGACGACCTGTTTCTGTGCAACATGACAATAACTGCAGACAAAAATAAATAACATCCTTGAAAGATACAGCAGATTGTTTTTCCGCAAATGAACTTTAAAATTGACTGATTTTATCTCTGATATCCAGACGATTTCTGGCTTAGGAAATGAATGATTTCATCGAGTTCACTGGGATACATTTGGGGATAAGAGAGAGCCTGGTGTCAATACTTCTAGTGCAGAATTATCTGAAGTAACACTTAAACAGGACACACATGGCCCACTTGAGAGAAACCAGAGATAAGGAAGGGTCACAACGACATTAAGGAGTTTGTGTAGCTATTTGTTTGTGATTGCTTCACAAAATGGGTGAGATAATTAGGACAGAGAGCATTTGTCAACTCCATGAAACAGGATATTTAAGTTTGTACACGAGAGATAAAGCAAACAGATAATCAACCACTTTAACCAAATTGAAAGAAAGAACAACCCCATGCAGCCAGCCGATGTTAATTATTAAGATGGATCCTTCATGTTGGCTTTGGCTTAGTACATCAATCAGCCCGAGACAAAGTTGTAAATTGTAAATTGTCCCTAGTGTGTAGGATAGTGCCACTGTATGGTGTGATTCCTGGTCACACAGACTCGGTGGACCGAAGGTCCTGTTTCCACGCTGTATCTCTAAAGTCAAAAGTTCAAGACCATGGGATTAGATGGCCCCTGCATGAGATCAGCACAGTCACACTGTGCTATATATTCTCCCTCGAGTAAAATGTCTCTAATGATTTTCTGAATTATGTCTGCACTCAAGGGGGGGTTATTTAAAATTGGTAACATTAACCAGCTCCATTTAGTTGAAGGTTGCGATTGAAATGTATTCTCAGGTGGCAAAGTAGTCATCAGGAAGCGAAAATATTTCTGGCACACAGCCCCCATCTAACATATACCAGAGTGTGAAATGATGTTGATAGTTAACCAGCAGATCGCTAATTTCTTTCTTCCAAGCACTTCTCTTTTCCTTCTTAATGACCACAAAAAGCTACTAGGCTTTTATAAACCTCGCATAAATACACGAGAGATACTTAGAATTAATTAAATCTGAGTTTTTGTGAACCAACAACCCCCCAAAAAATAATTTGACAAGTCTGGAATTTTTCAGTGGTTCACTGTTGTCCTTGAAGGAGAAGAATCAATCAACTTGGCCCAGTTTAGATGATGCATGACACAAAAACATCCATGCGGCTATCAATTAGATTCTTCCAGAGTGCCAAAGTAAACTGTTCTTATGAGAAAACCATTGCAAAAGGAAAACCGCAGTATTTTGGGTTGCACCCACAGTCACACCCTGAGAGCAAATTAAAGTTTCAAATTAAACTAATTAAAGTTTCAAATCAAACAAAGAAATTAGGGGAGGGGATCGGGGGTACGGCACGGTGGCGCAGCAGTAGAGTTGCTGCCTTACAGCACCAAAGACCCGGGTTCAATCCCGACTACGGCTGTTGTCAGTACGGAGTTTGTACATTCTCCCGGTGACCACGTGGGTTTTCTCTGAGATATTTGGTTTCCTCCCACACTCCAAAGACATAGGTTTGTAGGTTAATTGGCTTGATATGTGTAAATGTAAAATTGTCCCGAGCGTGTGTGTAGGATAGTGTTAATTTGCGGGGATCACTGGTCGGTGCGGTCATGGTGGGGCCAAAGGGGCTGTTTCCGCGGTGTATCTCTAAACTAAACCAAACTAAATCGTGCTGGATGTATAAGAGTGTGAGATAGTAGACTAAGCTAACTCAGTGCACACGTCGCAACCTTGTAGGTGCCATCTTGAACCTTTCATAGAAACATAGACACATAGAAAAATATGTGCAGGAGTAGGCCATTCGGCCCTTCGAGCCAGCACCACCATTCAATATGATCATGGCTGATCATCTAAAATCAGTACCCTGTTCCTTCTGTTTCCCCATATCCCTTGATTCCTTTAGCACTAAGATCTAAATCTAACTCTCTCTTGAAAACTTCCAGTGAATTGGCCTCCACTGCCTTCTGTGGCAGAGAATTTCACAGTCACAAGTCTCTGGGAGAAGACGTTTTTTCTCATCTCAGTCCTAATTGGCCTATCCCTTATTCTTAAACTGTGACCCCTGGTTCTGGTTCTGGACTCCCCCAACATCAGGGACATTATCCCTGCATCTAGCCTGTCCAATCGTAGAAACATGGAAACATTGAAAATAGGTGCAGGCGGAGGCCATTTAACCCTTTGAGCCTGCACCGCCATTCATTGTAATTATGGCTGATCATCCACAACCTGTAACCTGTGCGTGTCTTCACCCCATATCCCTTGATTCCCTTAGCCCCTAGAACTCCATCAAACTCTCTTTTAAATTCATCCTTTAATCATTTTATATGTTTCTATAAAATCCCCTCTCATCCTTCTAAATTCCAGTGATTACAAGCCCAGTCAACCCATTCTTTCATCATATGTCGGTCCTGCCATACCGGTTAACCTATGCTGCACTCGCTCAATAGCAATAATGTCCTTCCTCAAATTAGCAGACCAAAATTGCACACAATACTCCAGGGTCTCACCAGGGTCCTGTACAACGGCAGTAGGACCTCCTTGTTCCTAAACTCAAATCCTCTCGTAATGAAGGCCAACTAGATAATTAGATTTCTTCACTGCCTGTTGTACAAGCACACCCAGGCTTGCACCTCCAATTTTCCTAATCTGACACCTTTCAGATAATAATCTGCCTTTGATGTTCTTGCCACCAAAGTGGATAACCCCACATTTATCCACATTATACTGCATTGGCCATGCATCTGCCCACTCACCCAACCTATCTAAGTCACCCTGCAGCTGCGTTGCATCCTCCTCACAGCTCACACTGCCACCCAGCTTTGTCATCCGCAAACCTGGAGATGTCACATTTAATTCCCTCATCTAAATCGTTAATATATATTGTAAATAACTGGGGTCCCAGCACCGAGTCTTGCGGCACCCCACTATTCACTGCCCGCCATTCTGAAAATAATTCCTACTCTTTGTTTCCTGTCTGCCAACCATGTCAATATCCATGTCAATACCCTACCCCCAATACCGTGTGCTCTAATTTTACACACTAATCTCTTGTGTGGGATCTTGTCAAAGGCTTTTTGAAAGTCCAGATTCACCACATCCACTGACTCCCCCTTATCCATTCTACTTGTTACATCCTGAAAATGATCGCCAATGTATCCTCAATTTCTAGGGCCACCTCATTGAGTACTCTGGGATGCAGACCACAGGCCCTAGGGATTTACCTGCCTTCAGTCCCAACAGTTTACCAAACACCATTTCCTGATTAATGTGGATTCCTTTCAGTTCCTCCCTCCCACAAGATCCTCTGTCCCCTAGTATTTCTGGGAAATTGTTTGTGTCTTCCTTAGTGAAGACAGAACCAAAGTACTCATTTAACTGCTCTGCCATTTCTTTGGTTCTCATTATAAATTCACGTGTCTCTGATTGTAAGTGACCTTTCATGCTCTTTTTTCTCTCTTAATTAACCCCTTTGGCCTCCTCTGTTGAGTTCTAAATTTCTCCCAGTCCTCCGGTTTGCTGCCTCCCCTGGCCAATTTATATACCTTTTCCTTGGTTTTAACGCTATCCTTGATTTCTCTCGTTAGCCACGGTTGAGCCGCCTTCTCCCTTTTATTGTTTCACCAGACAGGGATGAATCATTTTCGGAGTTCATCCATGCGGTATTTAAATGTTGGCCATTGCATCTCCACCGTCAACTCTTTAAGTATAATTTGCCAGTCTATACTAGCCAATTCCCATCACATACCTTCAAATGTTAAAGACTTAACTTGGCCGGGCAGGCCCATTGTCCTGGTGGTGGCATTGGGTCAGAGTTGCATGGATGGTCCAGGCCAAGTGATGCACCAATGGTCTCCACCGCCGTTCCATGCCGCTGTCGACCGCGTCTGATCCACACACTCGGCCATTTGGTGCTGCGGGTGATCTAATAGAGCCCCAGGCTGCGGCAGCGACCCACTCCACCGACTTGTCCACTCCAACCCCTTCTAGACTTCGGCCGGTGAATGACCCGTCCTTAGACTCCGACGGCCATCGCTCAGCCGCTGTACATTGGGGTGCCTCCTACAGCTGACCCAAATTGCCACCGAATGCCTACGATGTCAGTAAACATAGAAACATAGAACATAGGTGCAGGGATAGGCCATTCGGCCCCGAGACATCCAATATGATTATGGTTGACCATCCCAAATCAGTACCCCATTCCTGCTTTTTCCCCATATCCCTTGATTCTGTTAGCACGAAGAGCTATATCTAAAGGGCCTGTCCCACTCTACGAAGCAATTCAAGAGTTCTCCTGACTTTTCCCCTGATTCGAACTCAGAGAATGTCCGTAGCGGGCCCGTAGGAGTTCGTGGATGTCTCGTAGCGGCTCGTACGAGTAAAAAAAATAACCATTTTTTTCATCACAAGTTATTTTTTACTCGTGGACATTTTTCACAGTGTGGAAAAAACGTCACGAGTTTACCGGATTTCCCGAGTACCTACCGTTAGCATTACGAGCCGCTACGAGGCATCTACGTACTCCTACGGACCCGCTACGGACATTCTCCGAGTTCAAATCAGGGGAAAACTCGGGAGAACTCTTGAATTACCTCATACAGTGGGACAGGCCCTTTACTCTCTCTTGAAAACATCCAGTGAATTGGCCTCCACTGCCTTATGTGGCAGAGAATTCCACAGATTCACAACTCTGGCAGAAAAAAGTTCTCCCTCATCTCAGTCCTAAATGTCCTACCCTTTATTCTTAAACGGTGGGCCCTGGTTCTGGACTCCCAACATCGGAAACATTTTTCCTGCATCCAACCTGTCCAAAAATTTAAGAATTCTATATGTTTATATGCTTTGTATATTTACATGTTTTATATGTTTTCTATGTTCATACATCATTTCAAATGAGCGTCCATTATCATGTCTGTGCCAGTCTGCATTTTAATCATTTATTTTTCAAGAACACTGTCTTCCACCCTGAGGTCTCCTTGTCTATATCTTGTGCTGTCTTCTATGGATCTGCATAAGATCTTCTTTTGCATGCTGCCTTTTTTGAGCCTGAAAGGCCTGGGTAACTTCAGTCTCTCAATCTAGAGAAGAGATAAGCTTTCTTAAGATGGCCCCTACGGAATTGTATTCCCACTATATATGAATCAGTGTGCGCCTAGCCAAAGCACTGGACAGTTTCTTCTGACTTGTACTCTTCTATTTTGACTGCACATTTCATTATTCCAGACAGACACAGAAGTTAATTATTACACACTGATTACAGCCTCACTTAATCAAAGGACATACAACAGTCAAAGCCCCGCACTGTGGCGTTGTGGTTGAGTTGCTGTCTTATAGCGCCAAGCTGCCCGTGGACAAGGCGTAGTCCCTCTCTAACACCAACCCGTGAGTCATGGCACTTCTGCCTGATGCCGTGACTCGCAGGTGGCCAGCTTGACCAGGCCTCCATCTTCTCTCCATGGTGGTGAATAATGAGACAAAGTACTCTTGTAGTATCTTCTTTTTGACCAAACCTCTAACCTTTCGCATCCAAGGTTCCTTTACCTTCCCATCCTTACTGGAACATGCCTGCACTGAATTCTGATCAGCTGGCCTTTAAACAACTCCAACACGTCACCCAATGTAGACTCACCCAATAAGAACTGCTCCCAATTTCCTCTCTCTAGCTGCTGCTTAATAATGCTGTGAATTTTTCCTCCCCAAATTTCATACTTGCCCCCAAGGTCCAGACATAGACATAGAAACATAGAAAATAGGTGCAGGAGTATGCCCTTCGAACCAGCACCGCCATTCATTTAAAATCAGTTCCCCGTTCCAGCTTTTTTCCCATATCCCTTGATTCCTTTAGACCTAAGAGCTAAATCTAACTCTCTCTTGAAAACATCCAGTGAATTGGTCTCCACTGCCCTCTGCGGCAGAGAATTCCACAGATTCACAACTCTCTGGGTTAAGACCTCATCTCAGTCCTAAATGGCTCACCCCTTATTCTTAAATTGTGACCCTTGGTTCTGAACTCCCCAACATCGGGAACATTTTTCCTGCATCTAGCCTGTCCAATCCATTAAGAAGTTTATATGTCTCTATAATATCTCCTCTCATCCTTCTAAGTTCCAGTGAATACAATCCCAGTCGACGCATTCTTTCATTATTTTAACTTTTAATATTTAAGGAGTTGTATTAATTATTCCCGAAATGCTCTCCACCTTGCTCGGCTTGTTTTCCAACACAATGTCTAGTATAGTCCCTCTTCCCTTGGCAGCTCAAAGCAATTTACTCTTCAGAACAATGTCTGCAAATCAATCACCAACTCTGTAATGCTCACCAACTAATGATGTTATCCTCGGGGTAACGTATAACATTCAGCGTTCTCCCTTCTTAGATGATGCGAGGCAAGTTTAAAACAATTTATTCCAGGTCTAAGCCTCTTGCACTAAGGAAGCCCAAGTCAATATTGGAGAATTTGAAGTCACCAAACCCAACCCTGTTGCTTTCATATCTTTCCATAACCTGTCTACATATTTGTTCCTCTATCTCATGATGTCACAAGGTCATAACTGATAGGAGCAGAATTAGGCCATTCGGCCCATTAAGTCTTTCTCCGCCATTTGATCATGGCAGATCTACCTCTCCCTCCTAATCCAATTCTCCTGCCTCCTCCCCATAATCCTTGACACAGGTACTAATGAAGAATCTGTCCATCTCTGCCTTAAAAATAGCCATTGAATTGGCCTCCACCATTTCTGTGGCAATGAATTCCACAGATTCACCACCATCTGAGAAAATAAATTCCTCCTTATCTCCTTCCCAAAGGATCATCCTTTAATTCTGAGGCTGTGACCTTCGGTCCTGGACTCTCCCACTAGTGGAAACATCCTCTCCACATCCACTCTATCCAGGCTTTTCACTATTTAGTAAGTTTCTCACCGTGGTAGTTGGAAGCCCTGTGGTATAATTTCATTAGAGCAGTTGCATGTTTCTTATTTTTTAGTTTTACACATATGTCCTCAGTGGATGAACCTTCCAGTATGTCTTTTCAGCGTGCAGTTGTGACATTCTCCCTGAAGTGTAAGGCAACTTCTCCACCACTTGCATTAAATAAACATACATCTGCCCATCCGTCTCCTCATGCATGCATGGTCTGTTGAATCAGGCCCCAGCTAATTGTAATGGAAGCTCCAATGATGGGGTAGAAATTCATATCTGATTGCTGGCATTAAACTTGTGCAAGTGTCAGTTCTAATAAATTTAGCATCTTCCGTTACACCAAAGCCATTGTATCTGAATGTGCTGATGCGAGTTCACCCAGTGGCCAATATCTCACATCCTAACATCCAAAGGCAGAATTCTCTACCATTATATTTTGTCTTTCTAGATTTGCTCTATTAGCCCAACTTTATTTTTCAGCAGTTGAATGGCTTGCTCAATATTGTTTCATGTGCAGACTTATGAATTTCTTTTCGTTATACTTCCCTTGGCAGCTCAAAGCAATTTAATCTTCAGAACAATGTCTGTAAATCAACCACCAACTCTGCAATGCTCACCAACTAATGATGTTATCCTCGGGGTAACGTATTACATTCAGCGTTCTCCCTTCATAGATGATGTGAGGCAAGTTTAATGGCAGATTTCATTAAGAAAGGCATGGTATGTAACACCATTTCTGGCAATTGGTTGGATACTTTTTCCATGGCACTATAGCACAGCGGTAAAGTTGCTGTCTAACAGCGCCAGGGACCCGGGTTCAAACCTGACTATGGGTGCTGTCTGTACGGGGTTTGTACATTCATCCCGTGACCTGTGTGGATTTTCTAGGAGATTTTCGGTTTCCTCCCACACTCCAAAGACGTAGCGGCTTGTAGGTTAATTGGCTCGGTATAAACATGTGTGTGTAGTGTGTGTAGTGTGTGTAGGGTAGTGTTAATCTGTGAGGATCATTGGTCAGTGTGGACTCAGTGGGCTGAAGGGCCTGTTTCCGTGCTGTATCTCTAAAACCGAAACAGCTTTTAGTTCTCCATTTTATGTAAGATTTATCCTCCATTTATACGGCCTATTTTACAAAACAATCTAAAATTGCAGCCCTTGCTCCAGGTAAACCAGTGTAATGTCATCCTCAATTCAGATAACAAATGACACAGAAAGCTTTTAATGACTTGACATTGCAGCTAATTATTTATCCTTGCTAAGTGTGGTAACAATCCAATTAACAATTAGCACACCGGAAATAAAAAATAATTCATGGTGGAGTACTCTGATGCAGGAACGCGTAATTGTCATGAAGTCATGCAGCATAGAAACAGGCCCTTTGGCTCAGCTTGGCCTTGACTATCAAGATGCCCCATCTACTCATCAAACATGCCCAAATCCCCCCAACCCTTCCGTTCCTATCCATTCATTTCCTCACCTTTCCAGCCATGTGTACTCCTGACACATGGGTTCAAGCCAGGTTCAAGATCTGAGCAGATGGACACAAAGTGCTGGAGTACCTGAGCAGTTCAGGCAGCATCTCTGGAGAATAAGGACGGGAGATATTTCGGGGTTGGAATCCTTCTTCAGAATGAAAGTCAGTCTGACTGTGACTATCTTCGGTATAAACCAGCATCTGCAGTTCTTTTCTACTCAAGTTCTATGCATGCCTCATCTGGGTGATTGGAGGGCTATCTTTAAAGTGTTCCCAGTTTGAAGAAAAATAATTCCCTCCATTGAAATGCGTAAAAAAGGTTGCATGTGGCTAAGTTCAGGCTTATTGATAGAACCATAGTTGTCCATTCCAGTGCCTATTTTAACCTTTCAGGGTGATGGTGTTTGAGATTGTTGGGTTTAAAATTTTACAATGAGCAGTACACCTTCTGCCCATCCAATTCTGACTTTGAAAGTGTAGGAAAACTGCAGGTGCTGGTTTGAAATGGAAGATAAGCACAACATTCTGGTTACTCAGTGGGGCAGGCAGCATCTCTGGAGAGAAGGACAGAGTGACGTTTCGAGTCGAGACCCTTCTTCAGTGAGTTATTCCAGCATTTTGTGTCTATCTCTAACTTTAAACATGCTGGGCCAAGGGGAGAAGCAACTATCCACGTACAGGAGACTGGTCAATCACTGAGCTATTATATCCGAAAGCACTTCACATCAAATGACATAGGAAATTACTTCATGTTTGTACCTGGTAACAAGCTCCCAAAATATCAATGTGATAGTAAGCATTGTAATTCACCTCAATGATGTTGATTGGGGAATTCTTGATGGCGAAGATTCTAAGGCATTCTTTTCATTAAAATACTGCCATTGTCCAATACTCTCTCTGCAAGAGTGGACAGAATCTCAGGTTAAGGCCTCATTTGAAATGCAGCAATTTTTACAATACAGCCCTCCTTTTCAAAGGTATCAAAGGTATTTTATTGGTCACATTCACATACACCTAGGTGTAGTGAAGTGAAATGCTTCTTGCCATTTTGCAGCACATAAAGAAGGAATACAGACATAACATTAATAAGAGTTTTAAACATAAAGAACATCCCCCCACAATGGTTCCCATTATGAGGGAAGGCACAAAGTCCAGTCCCCAACCCCAGTTCACCCATAGTCGGGCCCATTGAGGCCTCCACAGTTGCCTCTACGGAGGCCCGATGTTCCAGGCCGTTCTCGCCGGGTGATGTTGCTCCGGCGTCGGGAGAGTCCTCTCAGCGGCCTGGGAACCCTGGAACGGCCGCCTCCGCATTGGAGGCCGCGGCTTCCGAAGCCAACAAGGCCGCGCCGGTTGGAGCTCCACAACTGGCAATCTCATCTAGAGATCCCAGGCTCCCGGTGTAAAGTTCAGCGCCGCCCGCCCGCAGCTGGTCGCTCCACAGTCCCGCAGCTCCGCAATGTTTCCCCCAGCGATGTTCAGCTCACCGGAGCTCCAGCGCGACGACCCAGGCAAGGCATCGCCTGCTCTGCTCCGCGATAGCGCTCCAGCGCTGTGTCGCCGCCGAAGCCGAGGTTCTGGGCGGTCCCCGCCAGGAAACGCCGCTCCACACCCGCTGGTAGGCCGCGAGGATGGGTCGAAGCTGCAGCCCGGAGAAGAGCCGCCTCTCCAACCAGGTAGGGACCCTGAAAGGTAGTTCCCCCCCACATAAAAAAATCTAGACTTCCAAACAAAACACTTAACTAACTAAAATAAAAAATAAAAAGATGAAAAGACAGACAGTTGCTGGCTGGGCAACCGTGCACAGGACAGCGCCCCCTACATGTGTCTGAAACAGAAAATAGGAGAAGGGTTAGGCCACTGGTCAATATGATCGTCCACATTAAGTACAGACTGACCCAGGGTAACAAACTGGTTCAATTTTAACAGATGATAACTTGAACGTCCAGGAGTAGAAAAGGTTGCAGAATGTTGTGACCACTGCCCAGTCCATCATCGGCTCTGACCTCCCCACCATTGCAGTCACTGCCCCAAAAAGGCTGCCAACATCATCAAAGACCCACACCATCCTGGCCGCACACTCATCGCTCTGTTGCCGTCGGGAAGAAGGTACAGGAGCCTGAAATCTGGAACATCCAGGTTCAGGAATAGCTACTTCCCCACAGCCATCAGGCTATTAAACTCACCATCAAACAAACACTGAACAATAACAGCCTATTGCACTTTATCTGTTTATTTATTGTGTGTAGGTATGGTCTATGGTATATAGACACACTGAACTTTTATCTCCTGTTCCGTATTATGTTTACATATTCTGTTGTGCTGCAGCAAGCAAGAATTTCCTTGTCCTATCTGGGACACATGACAGTAAAACTCTCTTGACTTGACTCTTGTTCACCCTAAACGCCTGAAGAAGGGATCCGACCCAAAACGTTACCCATCCTTTATCTCCAGAGATGCTGCTTGACCAGCTGAGTTATTCCATCACTTTCAGGCTATCTTCAGTATAAACCAGCATCTGCAGTTCCTCCCCCCACACTATCTATCCATTTTAATAGATGTTGATTTGGCTTTTGTCATAATGTGTACTAAATTGAATCAATATGATAACCGTACATCCGCTGCAATATTAAGAAAGGCATCAAAATCACTTAAGATTGATGAGATGGAACAATTACTAAAAGTGGAGAAAAAGTTCTGCTGTTCATAGGAATGAATGTGTGTACATATGATGGACTTTTGAGGTCAATAATATTATGGGAGCTGATTCATATGAATGGATGTCCATAAGTTGGGTGTTCGTACTTGGTGATTACCTGTATTTGTTCCTGCTTTTTCCCCCTGTCCCTTGATCTCCCCAGCTGCGAATACTACATGTAACTCCTACTTTAATATGTGTTTAAGAAAGAAATGCAGATGCTGGAAAATTCGACAAAACTGCTGGAGAAACTCAGCGGGCGAGGCAGCATCTATGGAGCGAAGGAATAGGTGATGTTTCAGGTTGTGACCCTCCTTCAGACTGAGACCCTTCTTCAGACTTTAATATGTGTATTAATTTGTCCTCAACTACCTTCTGTGGTAAAGAGTTCCATAGTTCCACCACTCTTTCGATGAAAACATTTCTTCTCAGTCCTAAATCCCTTACCTTCTATCCACAATCTGTGCCCCTTAGTTCTGAAACACCCACCGTAAGGCATATCCTTCCGGCATTTAGTCTATCCATTCCGCACCATGTCCTGATTTTATAACTTAAGGTCTATCCAATTTTTCTAAACTACTGCAAATATATTCCCCACTATCACAATTTCTCTTCAAACATCAATCATACTTTCCAAGGAATAGTCTAGTGGGCATTTGCTTCAGGGCAAGAACATCCTTCCTCAGATAAGAAGAATAAGCTGCACACAGGACTCAAGGTGTCGTCTCAATCGTACAATGGCTTGTACAATAGCTGTAAGGCATTTTCACTCCCTTATTCAATGCCTCCAGCCAAGAAGGTCAACATACCATTTGCCTACTGTGCCGGCATGCTTGGTTTCAACGACTGGTGCATAGATCTCAATGTAACCTCCACATTTTGATTCTTTCATCATTCATGTAATAATTCCCCATCCATTTTTTGCCACCAAAGTAGATAAACTTTAATCAACTTTAATTGCACCGAATAACTCACACACCAAATAAGCCATCCTGGAGCCTAGTTTAATTTAGTTTAGAGTTTAGAGATGCAGCGCAGAAACAGGCCCTTCAGGCCACCGAGTCCGAGACGACCAGCGATCACTAACACTATCCTACAAACAATAGGGACAATTTACAATTTTTACCAAAGCCAATCAACCTACAAACCAGTACCATATAACCATATATCATATAACAATTACAGCATGGAAACAGGCCATCTCGACCCTTCTAGTCCGTGCCGAACACATAATCTCCCCTAGTCCCATATACCTGCGCTCAGACCATAACCCTTCATTCCCTTCCCATCCATATAACTATCCAGTTTATTTTTAAATGATAAAAACGAACCTGCCACCACCACCTTCACTGGAAGCTCATTCCACACAGCTACCACTCTCTGAGTAAAGATGTTCCCCCTCATGTTACCCCTAAACTTCAGTCCCTTAATTCTCAAGTCATGTCCCCTTGTTTGAATCTTCCCTACTCTCAGTGGGAAAAGCTTTTCCACGTCAACTCTGTCTATCCCTCTCATCATTTAAAAAACCTCTATCAAGTCCCCCCTTAACCTTCTGTGCTCCAAAGAATAAAGCCCTAACTTGTTCAACCTTTCTCTGTAACTTAGTTGCTGAAACCCAGGCAACATTCTAATAAATCTCCTCTGTAGTCTCTCTATTTTGTTGACATCCTTCCTATAATTAGTACGTCTTTGGAGTGTGGGAGGAAACCGGAGCACCCGGAGAAAACCCACGTAGCTCACAGGGAGAATGTGCAAACTCCATATAGACAGCACCCATCATCAAGATTGAGCCCAGGTCCCTGGTACTGCAAAGCAACAACTCAATCGCTGCACCACTGTTCCTCTCTGCTGCATCACCATGCCTCTTCATATTTCACACTCCCATCCAGCTTTGTGTCATCCACAAAAATGGAATTATCACATTTGTTCCCTCATCTGCACCATTCATATATATATTGTAAATAGCTGGGATCAAATCACTGAACTAGTCACTACTGACACTCACACAAAGGACGTTTATTCCTACTATTTGTTTGCTATCAATTTTCTATTTACGTCGGCATCTTATACATTATTGTTGCACACTAATATCTTATGTGGGACCCAAACAAAAGCTTGTTTTAAAGTCAAACTGGTTCCACTGGTTCTCCCCAATCCACTCTACTGGTTCCATCCTTCAGAAATCCCAATTAATTTGTCAAGCAAGATTTGCCTTTCATTAAAATCATTGCTGACTTTAACCAGTCCTTTCCCTGTCCTGCAAATAATCTGCTATAGTTAGTTTAGTTTCGTTTAGTTTAGTTTACTTTAGCGATACAATGCGGAAACAGGCCACTTCTACTATCTTGCTCTATAGAAACATAGAAATTAGATGCAGGAGTAGACCATTCGGCCCTTCGAGCCTGCACCGCCATTCAATATGATCATGGTTGATCATCCAACTCAGTATCCCGTACCTGCCTTCTCTCCATACCCTCTGATCCCCTTAGCCACAAGGGCCACATCTAACTCCCTCTTAAATATAGCCAATGAACTGGCCTCGACTACCCTCTGTGGCAGAGAGTTCCAGAGATTCACCACTGTGTGAAAAAAGTTCTTCTCATCTCGGTTTTAAAGGATTTCCCCCTCATCCTTAAGCTGTGACCCCTTATCCTGGACTTCCCCAACATCGGGAACAATCTTCCTGCATCTAGCCTGTCCAACCCCTTAAGAATTTTGTAAGTTTTTATAAGATCCCCTCTCAATCTCCTAAATTCTTGAGAGTATAAACCAAGTCTATCCAGTCTTTCTTCATAAGACAGTCCTGACATCCCAGGACTCAGTCTGGTGAACCTTCTCTGCACTCCCTCTATGGCAATAGATTATGACTATGACCAGACGATAAACTGCATTTTGTTGTACCTATACTTGTATTTGTGCAATGACAATAAAGTTGAATTGAATTGAATTTAATTTAATTTAACCCATCGAGTCTGCGTCGACATGCAATCCCCGCACACTAACTCTATCCTACACACACCAGGGACAATTTGCATTTATACCAAGCAAATTAACCTACAAACCTGTAGGTTGGTGTGTGGGAGGAAACCAGAGCTCCCGGACAAAACACATGTAGGCCATTTTCAGTCCAGTTTATTGCCACGTGTACCAAAGTAGTGTTGAAAGCTTTTTGTTGCATGCTAACCAGTCAGCAGAAAACAGTACATGATTACAATCAATCAATTTACAGTGTATAGATACATGATAAGGGAATAAAGTCTAGTGCAATGTAATGCCAGCAAAGTCCAATCAAGGATAGTTCGCGGGTCATCAAAGAGGTAGAAAACGCATGTGGTCACGGGGAAAACGTACAAACTCCGTACAGACAGCACCCATAGTCAGGAGCAAACGTAGGTCTCTGGCACTCAGGCTGCAGCAACTCTACTGCTGTGCCACAGTGCCGTGCTATTGCTGCTTTAATCATGGACTCCAGCATTTCTTTCCCCATGACCACCATTTGATTGAAGTCAGTCTGAAGAAGGGTTTCGACCCGAAACATTGCCCATTTCCTTCGCTCCATAGATGCCACCTCACCCACTGAGTTTCTCAGCATTTTTGTCTACCTTCTATTTTCCAGCATCTGCAGTTCCTTCTTAAACACTTGTCTATAATTCCATGCTTTCTCTCTCCTTAATAAATCATGGGGTTACATTAGCCTGCCCTCTTTATGGCACTAGATGTCAGGCTAGGTTTTCTGGAGCACGACTTAAAACCCAGAACTTCCTGACTCCGAGTTAAGAGCACTGCGGTTGGCATATGAATCAGGTATGATTTGGCATGTTAGTGCAAGTTACAAAGCTCTCACCCTCCCCTGTGCTTGGCTCCATTTGATATCGTTCTGATGCTGAAGGTAAGTCTGAACTTATGCCGAGAATTAGGGGATGAAAACTATATCCGAGTGGTGCATCACTATACTATGCTATTGTACTGCCAAGTGCAATGATTTAATTATCTGCGTTGGCAATCATTTAAACATTCGAATAAACATTGAGTAAGTAAATGGTTACGTGGGCTATTATTGTAAAATATGTTACGGCCCATCGAGCCTTTTTTTTTTACCTTTGCAGAACAAAACATCTAAATTTTTTCTCAAATGTAATGGATGTAAAGCAATATATTTTAAAGATAGTAAACATCTGCTGCTGTACATAATTACCCCGGCAAGTAAAATAAGAGATTAACGCACATCAGTTTGGCTGGATCCTACCTTTGAGCCTGCATAATTCCTGTCTTAAAACAGGCTGCTTATATAATTGTGCTTCAGAGCCACAATGAGAGCATTCATTGACAGAGCGTGCATGTCGGAATTGGCGGTGGATGATGCAAATCCTATTGCGTAAAGCAGGATTGGAAATATCACCTCCAAAAGCAGTCAACCATTTCACGGAGTGACTAAGGCCGGGTTGTCGAGCAGTTATGCTGACCCCCTGCTAATGATTAAACATTTATCTGTCCATATGTAGACAAAATAATATGGTCTAGAAATAGAACTAAGCATGCTGGTACAGCAGGCAGTGAAGAAAGCAAATTGCATGTTGGCCTTCATAGCGAGAGGATTTGAGTACAGGAGCAAGGAGGTCCTACTGCAGTTGTACAGGACCCTGGTGCGACCACACCTGCAGTATTGTGTGCAGTTTTAGTCTAATTTGAGGAAGGACATTCTTGCTTTTGAGAGAGTGCAGTGTAGGTTCACCAGGTTAATTCCTGGGATGGTGGGACTGACATATGATGAAAGAATGGATTGACTGGGCATATATTCACTGTAATTTAAAAGGAAGAGAGGGGATCTTAAATAAATATATAAAATTGTTAAGGGTTTGGACAGGCTGGATGCAGGAAACATGTTCCTGATGTTGGGGGAGTCCAGAACCATGGGTCACAGTTTAAGAATAAGGGGTAAGCCATTTAGGAATGAGATGAGGTAAAACTTTTTCACCCAAAGAGGTGCAAATCTGTGGAATTCTCTGCCACAGAAGGCAGTGGAGGCCAATTTTCAAAAGAGAGTTAGATATAGCTCTCAGGGCTAACAAAATCAAGGGATATGGAGAGAAAAGCAGAAATGGGGTACTGATTGTGGATGATCAGCCATAATCATATTGAATGGCGCTGCTGGCTATTAGGGCCAAATGGCCTACTCCTGCTATTTCCTACGTTCTATGTTTCTATGTAACTGTGACTCAAGCTCTGGATTTGCCACTCATTAAACACGATGCCAGAAATTTGATTAAGTTGCAGTGAAGGGAACCAAATGGGCAGGCAATTTGATATCACCCGGACTGCAACAACACCTGAGGGTTTTACCTTTTAAAAAAGGATTCAATGATCACAAGGATTATTTGAATCAGAGAGGAATAATAAGCTACTGTTTCAGGTCTCTGACCTCTCTACTTTCCGAGATGGAGTCTTAAATTAAGCTGGCATTGAGACGAGTTGGCATTAGCTCTCTGTGGGGGGGGGGTGGGGGGGTGGGGTGGGAGGGGGGGGGAAACTTTTTAAATCTCTCCCTGCACTGGAGACCCGACCTTTCTCGTCGGGTTTCCGTTGTCGTTGGGGCCGCAATGAGGAGCGGCCTCCAACAGGAAGAAGCTGGGGACTCTGGTGCTACGACTCACCATCGCCGTCGCGGGGCTGGCCGAGTCCGGAGCGGGTGGAGCGGTGGAGGAGCGCTGCTGCTGCTGCTGCTGCTGCTGCTGCTGCTACCGGTGAGTCGGAGGCTCCAACGGCAGGTCTGTGGACGGCGGCACCGGGAGCCCGCGGCTCCCTGGAGGGAGACCGCTTTTCAGGGCTCTCGCAACGGCGACTTCTCCCGCCCGAGTTGCGGGGTTGGAGCGGGGCCTAACATCACCGCCCCGCGCGGCTTGGAATGGCCGTGGGACTCTGTGAGCGCACACCGGGGCTCTAACACCAAGACCTGATGTGCGACCTCGCACCACCCGGCGTGGCTTTAATGGCCGCGGGACAATCGCCATCGCCCGCCGGGGGCTTTGACTTTGACTCTGACATCGGGGGGGGGAGAGTGCAGTGGAGAGATAAGTTTTTTGGCCTTCCATCACAGCGATGTGATGGATGTTTATGTAAATTATGTTGTGTCTTGGGTCTATGTGTTTGTAATGTATGGCTGCAGAAACGGCATTTCGTTTGGACCTCAAGGGGTCCAAATGACAATTAAATGTATCTTGTATCTTGAGTGGTTTGCTCCTGGAACAGAACTCGCGCAAATTTAATTTCAATTATCATTTTGTGAAAATGTAAAGTTATTGACTGAGTTCTTAACTTACCTGCTTGATAATATTTCTATTCTTCACCGATCAAAGAATGGCAAAGTTATTCCCTGCAAAGTTATGGCTCCACTACAACAGTATTTGTACACAGTAATCTCACAGGAGCTCTGGGGTAGAGTTGATGGTGCTGTTAAGCCCCATGTCCCACTTAGGAAACCTGAACGGAAAGCTCTGGAGACTTTGCGCCCCACCCAAGGTTTCCGTGCGGTTCCCGGAGGTTGCAGGTAGTGGAGGTAGTGGAAGCAGGTAGGGAGACTGACAAAAACCTTCAGGAAACGCACGGAAACATTGGGTGGGGCACAAAGTCTCCAGAGGTTTCCGTTCAGGTTTCCTAAGTGGGACAGGGGCATTTTTACCCTCCTGTTTCTACTTCCAAGTGGCCACAGTATGCGAGTGAACAAAGAGGGTGTTCAACATAGGAACCGCACAGTGGCGCAGCGGTAGAGTTGCTACCTTACAGCGCCAGAATGCAACGGTATAGCTTGGACCCAATAGCAGCACAGAGTAGAAACACCGGAATGGATACACCGTACTCACACAGAGGCTCAGGATTGAGCGAGGGTTCCGAAGAGGGGCAGGCAGGAGACGTAGTCGGGGTAGCGGAAGGTCCAGTAACCAGGAGATCCAACACACGATGCAAACAAACCAGCGAGGGACAGATGAAAGGAGAGTCGAAGCCAGGCAGGAAGTCGAGGAGCCGTTGCAGGGATACACCAAACAGCCCAGGAGAGAGGCAGACAGAAACCAGGAGGTACGGGACGAAGGCCGTGGTCGGGGACAGAAGGCCGAGGTGATATCCAGGAAGCCAACAGGACGGAATGGTCAGGGGCAGGCAGGTTCGAATCCGTGTAGGTAGTCGGGGAAATCGCTGGAGAGTCTTGCATAAATGCTGAGAACAATCTGGCACTGTGTGAACGGTGAGGAGAGTCTATATACCGGTTTAATTGGTGATCAGAGGCAACTGAGTGCAACAGGTGAGGAGAGTTGGGCTGATGAGAGGGGAGTGGCAGGCAGGTGAGGAGAAAGAGGGACCAGTGGAAAAGTACTGGGAGGTGAAGTGGATGAGAATGAGGAGAGGGCAGACTGTGACACAGAGACCCGGGTTCGATCCTGACTAAGAGTGTTTGTATGGATTTTCTCCTATTCCCCGTGACCTGCGTGAGTTTTCCCCAGGTTTCCTCCCACCCTCCAAAGACGTACAGGTTTGTAGGCTAATTGGCTTGGTATAAATGTAAGTTATCCCTTGTGTGTGTAGGATAGTGTTAGTATGCGGGGATCACTGGTCAGCGTGGACATGTTGGGCCAAAGGGCCTGTTTCTCTGCTGTATCTCTAAACTAAAACTAAACTTAACGTAACAGCTGTCGCATTCAAACCCTGCGCAGTCCCCCCTCGATATATTTTTAATCAGAATTTAAAAAAATATACAAAAAACTTCAAATATTCTTCTGACATTCTCAGAGGCTATACATACATTATCAAGGCTATACATACATCATGATTAACAGAATCAAGGAATATGGGGAAAAAGCAGGAACAGGATCCTGATTCTGGATGATCAGCCAGTAATGGTGGTGCTGGCTCGAAGGGCCAAATGGCCTACTCCTGCACCTACTTACTATGTTTCTATGTTTCTATTAATCAGCGTTGTATTTTGGGAATGTCCGCAGAAATATCTTTATACTCGCTTCCCTCGTTTGACGGGCGTTTCCACCACACCCCTGCCCCCCAAAGCCCAGCAGCGCGGGGACCCTAGACAGTGATCCTCCCCCGCAGAATATGCTCACTTTGCAAGCTATCAACGCCAGGCCACTCAGTCTACATTCTCCTGGGGACTTCATTTATCCACTTAGTCAATTTTCAACAATCCTGTCAGGGGAAATGACAGGCTGAAATAAAAAGCTCCCAATAGGGGAAGCCAGGAAACAAATATCTGACACAGTGTCAGCTGTGGTGTTCTCCGATCTGTCCACATTCTATCGACAGAAGCAACAAAGAAGCCTGCTCGCCCTCACTTCTTAGAAACGTGGCCAGCAGAAAACAACAGCAAAACCTACACCGAAATAGCCATCAATCTATTTCGGTGAAAGCATTTGACGCATTGTAAATCTCCGTAAGCTGCTATCAAAACAGCTATTTTAAAGTATCACGTCCAGCCCTTGCTAAACATAAACTATCAAAGTGTGCGGCACTAACTGGGTTGCTAGACAAAGAGAACATGAATCCATTCCTTATCTCGTCACCCTTCAATGATCGTGATATATACTAAAAATCCGTAACATGGGGCATAAAACGTGCACAATGCTGACTTATCCGTTGCTTGTTTTTTTTAAAGTGGATGGAAAAGTTTTCAGTCTCAGGCCGAAACCTTGAAGGTCACTGCCGTGTTGTAATTAATATTGGCACCAATGGCACACTGTGTGGATGGGTGAGTTCCCAAGGCTAAAGATGGCAGATAAGGGCTATGGTTAATACTAAGCAGTTGGTAAATACAATGCAGTCACATAATAAGTGACTTATTTTTTCCCTTTATTTTGTTATGTGCTGTTCTTCAGCTGAATGGGCGGGTGGGGACCCACTGATCTGACTCTGAACCGCGAAATGAGACCCAACTAGAATATGACCACATGGGCAGCAAGGTGGCGCAGTGGTACAGTTGCTGCCTTACAGCACCAGAGACCCAGGTTCGATCCTGACCGCAGGTGCTGTCTATACTGTCTGTATTTCTAGTATTTAAAAATTAGTTTTTAAAATATTTCCTTGTATAAATAAATGTTTTAGTTTAGGTTATTATTGTCAAGTGTACCGAGGTACAGTGAAAAGCTTTTGCTTAATTAGTTTAGTTTAGTTTAGTTTACAGACGTTTAGTTTAGTTTAGTTTAGTTTAGTTTAGTTTAGAGATACAGCGTGGAAACAGGCTCTTTGGCCCACCGAGTCTGCACCAACTAGCAATCCCCGCACATTAACACTGCCCTACACACACTAGGGACATTGTTTTACATTTATTCCAAGCCAATGAACCTACAAACCTGTGTTTCTTTGGAGTATGGTAGGAAACCAAAATTCTCGAAGAAAACCCACGGCAGTCACATGGAGGACGTACAAACTCCGTTTGGACAGGCACCCGTTGTCAGGATCAAACCCGGATCTCTGGCACTGTAAGGTAGCAACTACCGCTGCGCCACCATGCCACCCCATGTGCTATCAATCAAAGACATACAGTAACTACATGAATAGATAGAAACATAGAAAATAGGTGCAGGAGGAGGCCATTCGGCCCTTTGAGCCAGCACCACCATTCATTGTGATCATGGCTGATCATCCCCAATCAAGATACAAGATTCAAGATTCAAGATTCAAGATTCAATTTAATTGTCATTTGGACCCCTTGAGGTCCAAACGAAATGCCGTTTCTGCAGCCATACATTACACACAAATAGACCCAAGACACAACATAATTTACATAAACATCCATCACATCGCTGTGATGGAAGGCCAAAAAAACGTATCTCTCCACTGCACTCTCCCCCCCCCCCCCCCCCCCCGATGTCAGAGCCAAAGTCAAAGCCCCCGGCTGGCGATGGCGATTGTCCCGCGGCCATTAAAGCCACGCCGGGTGGTGCAAGGTCGCACACCGGGTCTTGGTGTTAGAGCCCCCGGCGTGCGCTCGCAGAATCCCGCGGCCATTCCAAGCCGCGCGGGGTGGTGATGTCAGGCCCCGCTCCAGGAGCTCTTCAACCCCGCAACTCGGGCGGGAGAAGTCGCCGTTGCGAGAGCCCTGAAAAGCGGTCTCCCCCCAGGGACCCGCGGGCTCCCGGTGCCGCTGTCCGCCAGACCCGCAGTTGCAGCCTCCGAATCTCCGGAGGTCGGGCCGCAGCAGCAGCAGCGCTCCACCACTGCTCCACCCGCTCTGGGCTCGGCCAGCTCCGCGACGGTGAGGTGAGTAGTCGGCACCAGAGCCCCCGGTCAATATCCCGTGCCTGCCTTCTCCCCATATCCCTTGACTCCACTAACCCCCTTTCGGTCTGAATGACAAATAATTTATCCACAGTTCACAGATAAAGGATAAAGGGTACAACATTTAGTGCAAAGATATAACTTTGGAGTCCAATAAAGTGCAATTAATATAGGTCAAAGATCTGCAATGAGGTAGATGGGTGGACAGGACCACATTCTAGATAATCAGAGGATGGGTCATCTGCATGATAGCAGCTGGGAAGAAACTGTTCCTGAAATTGAAGATACACAAAAATGCTGGAGAAACTCGGCGGGTGCAGCAGCATCTATGGAGCGAAGGAAATAGGTAACGTTTCGGGCCGAAACCCTTCTTCAGACTGGCGGGGGGAGAAGGAAGGAAAAAGGGAGGAGTAGGAGCCCGAGGGCTGGGGGATTGGAGGAGACAGCTCGAGGGCTAAGGAAGGGGAGGAGACATCAAGGGATAACAAAATTGGGAGAATTCAATGTTCATGCCCCCCGGATGCAAGCTCCCCAAGCGGAATATGAGGTGCTGTTCCTCCAATTTCAAGGTATGCCTGAAATTGAAGATATGTTTTATCAAATCTCTGTACCTCGAGGCTGATGAGATGGGGGAATAGGTAGTGACTTGCGTGAAACTGGTCCTTGATCATGCTGGTGGCCTTGCGGGGGCAGTGTTTATTGCAGTCTAGTTATACCTCATCTTTTTTTTATATCAAGGGAAACCTAAAGGAGTCTCACAGTGTTGAAATGCACTCTATAAGTCAGTAGCACAGTTAAAGTAAGGACTTCTGCATTAAATCATACCGAATCAACTTATCTCACATCACTTAGTCCCTGCATTGCAATTGCAAACATTCCACTATGGACCAGTCAACTGTTTTGAGACACATTTGCAGCAAACCTTCTGGCTATTTGTTAAAACAAAAGCATGCTATACAATTACTGAGAGTAATAGCTGACTGGAGCTGGCTCCTGAACCGAGAGCTCTAATGTGTGTGAGCTCTAAATTGCACCAAAGCAAGTTGTGAGATGAATTTAGGAAATTCATTAAATTGTGGTGCAGGAATGAAAATTGCAAAGATCTTATAAAAGTCTGACTCCCTTCCTTGGGGAAAGAAATCTGTCAGTCTACAAGATCTGGCCACTGGATAACTCTGGTCCAAAACACTTTAATACCATCAGACCCAAGCCCTGAGGCCAAGTATAGTTTTTTCCAGCTTTGCGTTGACTTTGTTGCTTGACTACCTTTTTCGAATGGCAGACTCTGCATTCTTAGGGCAAACTCCTGCTGCAGAAAAGACATATGAAGGGCATTACTGAACTGGCCAACTGTTATACACTCTGCCTGGTTTCACTTGAGCTACCATCCTTGATCTTATACAATCATTCTCGAGAAATCCATTCTCTTTAGCCATGTTAAACATGTAGTTTTACTTTGGTTGTACATTAAAGTCCTTGCATCTGGTCCATTAAAGTCATTGTAATGTGAAACTTTTGTTAGACTTTAGGCTTCAGAGATACAGCACGGAAACAGGCCCTTCAGCCCAACAGCGATCACCCCGCACACTACACACACTAGGGACAATTTTTTAAATGTTATCAAAGTCAATTAACCTACAAACCTGGAGAAAACCCACGCGGTCACAGGGAGAATGTACAAATTCCATACAAACAGCACTCGTAATCAGGATTGAACCTGTGTCTCTGGCGCTGTAAAAGGCAGCAGCTCCACCGCTGCGCCACCGTGCCGTCCCTTTCATCCTGGGACTTCAGCATGGAAACTTCCCACTTTGCCAACTTTTCCAAAGAGCTACCAGCTCGTTAAGCTCCTTTCCCACAACTCTGCAAATTTTTCCAACTGATTTGAATGTGGAAAATCTATTATATTGGTGGGGAAAAGAAGCAAAAGCTGCAGTCAGGAGGAATATAGGGTTTAAATTCACTTGACCCTGTAAGCGGGATTAACAGCCCCTTTGTTTCTCACAGGACATAAAATCCAAACTACAGTTCAATAAACTCACAACCCTGAGGATATAAGCTCGGTTCCATTGGAGTTTTACGCTGTCTGGAATGGAGACTAGGTATTCCCAGTATCCCTTCAGATCAGGAAATTGTTCAATTGACACCAGCTCCAAGAGCACCAGTGAGCAGATCCAGAGGGAATCGAATGGGAAGCACGTGCTCGGAAAACTAAGTAACAACAAGCCAAGAGATTCCTACTTCAAACTACACGAGGCAGACCACAATTAGCTTTAAAATACACCAGCAAAGTGCAGGAAATCACTTGGATCTGACCCAGTAGTTCCCTGACAAACTTAGTTCCTATGTTAGGGTTAGCAATAAATATCGAGGGTGGATATCAATTACCGAATCAAAGGTTAATCCTTAATAAGAATTTGAGAAGTTCGCTACCATCATGAGGGAAAATGAGCTTGAACACATCCAGAAAATGAAGTGCTGGAAGAACTCGGTGGGTCTGGCAGCATCTGTGGAGGAAAATGCACAGCAGAAATTGGAGTCGGCACCCATCTTCAGAAAGCCTTCATAAGAACATCTGAAGAAGGGTCTCGACCTGAAACGCCACCTGTCAATGTTCACTCTAAAACTAGAGGGTATAGATTTAAGGTGAAAGGAGAAAAATGTAAAAAGGATCTGTTTGACACCTTTTTCACAGAGAGTGTGGTGGGTGTATAGAATGATCTACCAGAGGAAGTCTTAAAGTCGGGTATAGGTGCAACATTTAAAAGACAGTTCGACTAGTACATGGATAGGAAGGATTTAGAGAGATATGGGCCAAACTAAGCGAAATAGGGGGCTCAGATAGACAGTACACAAAAATGCTGGAGAAACTCAGCAGGTGCAGCAGCATCTATGGAGCGAAGGAAATAGGCAATGTTTCGGGCCAAACCCCTTCTTCAGAGGTTTTGGCCCGAGACGTTGCCTATTTCCTTCGCTCCATAGATGCTGCTGCACCTGCTGAGTTTCTCCAGCATTTTTGTGCACCTTCGATTTTCCAGCATCTGCAGTTCCTTCTTAAAGGCTCAGATAGACATCTTGGTCAATGAGGGCAGGTTGGGCGAAAGGGCCTGTGTCTACACTGTATAACTCTACGACTAACACCTCATCTATAAAAAGCACTCTGCCAGTGCAACCTTCCCCACCCACCCGACTAAGCTATCAACAACAATTAATTATCAATAAATTAATCAACAGTTGAAAAAACAAAGTAGGCATGTTGCTGTGTCATACTGCTGGGTGTTCGTAAGGAAGCAATCATAAATAAAATCAATATTCTGCTGTATGTTACAACCATGTTTAAAAATAAAACAACCGTGTCAAATTACTTTAAAGTGGGGTTTGAAGTTAATCTTTTCACATTAATTCACTGTTGTCATGACCAGGCAACGTGAAGCCTTGAAGCCATTTAATAAATGGATGTAAAAATAGAGGGATGGGGGAAATGTGTCATATTTCATATTTCTAATATTTTCCTCTGACATAGGAAGCCATTTAACCAATTGAGTACATGCCAGCACTCTGGGCAACCCCATTAATCTTATTCCCGTACTTATTTCCTTGCAATATATTATTTTCCATTTTGCCCAACCCCACCTTGATTCCACTCCCAAATATCTACGCACTGAATTATTTACACTAACCAATTAACCTACCAACCCGTACGTCTTTGGGATGTGGGAGGAAACCAGATACTCAGTGGAAACCAACGTGGTCAAGGTTTCAATGTTCCAAGGTCAGTTCATTGTCACATGTGCCAATTAAGGTACAGTGAAATTTGAGTTACCATACAGCCATACTAAGTGACAAGCAACCAGACACACAACCACATAAAAGTTAACATAAACATCCACCACAGTGGATTCCACGTTCCTCACTGTGATGGAAGGCAATAAAGTTCAATCTTCTTCCTCTTGTTGCACTCTCCTTGCACGGGAGACCCGACCTTTTCTTTGTCGCGTCTCCTTTGTCGTTGGGGCTGCAACGAGGAGCGGCCTCCAACAGGAGAAGACCGGGGGCTCTGGTGCCGACGACTCACCGTCACCGTCGCGGAGCTGGCCGAGTCCAGAGCGGGTGGAGCGGTGGTGAAGCGCTGCTGCTGCTGCTGCGGCCCGACCTCCGGAGATTCGGAGGCTGCAACTGCGGGTCTGGCAGACGGCGGCACCGGGAAGCCCGCGGGTCCCTGGAGGGAGACCGCTTTTCAGGGCTCCCGCAACGGCGACTTCTCCCGCCCGAGTTGCGGGGTTGAAGAGCTCCTGGAGCAGGGCCTTACAGCACCGCCCCGCGCGGCTTGGAATGGCTGCGGGACTCTGCGAGCGCACGCCGGGGGCTCTAACATCAAGACCCGGTGTGCGACCTCGCACCACCCGGCGTGGCTTTAATGGCCGCAGGACAATCGCCATCGCCAGCCGGGGGCTTTGAGTTTAACTCTGACATCGGTGGGGGGGGGGGGAGTGCAGTGGAGAGATAAGTTTTTTGGCCTTCCATCACAGCAATGTGATGGATGTTTATGTAAATTATGTTGTGTCTTGGGCCTATTTGTTTGTAATGTATGGCTGCAGAAACGGCATTTCGTTTGGACCTCAAGGGGTCCAAATGACAAATAAATTGAATCTAATCTTGTTTTCCCGTGGTCGAGGAAGTCAAACCATCCGCAATCGGGGCGATCAAAGCCCCCGCAGCCGACGATCGAAGCCCCCGTCGGGGTGATCGAAACTCCCGCGTCGGGGCGGTTGAAACATGGAGCTCCCGAGTCGGCCTCTTCTTACCAGAGACCACAGGCTTCATGTTGTTAAGGTCCACAGGCCCCGCGGTTGGAGCTTCGATCCCCGGCAAAGGGATCGCAAGCTTCGTGATGTTAAAGTCCCGCAGACTCCTGCGGCTTGGAGCGCCCGTCGGTCTCCAGGAAAGGCCGCCAACTCCACGATGTTAGGCCACAGTGGGAATGATATGATACGGAAAAAAATCACATCTCCGTCGAGGCAAGAGATTGAAAAAAAGTTCCATCCAACCCCCACCCCTCACACAAACCAAGGAACATTAAAACATACGTTTTAACACATACTAAAAATAACAAAAAGAAGAAAGGACAGGTAGACTGTTGGCAAGAACTTGCAAACAGCACCTGAGATCAGGATCGAACTTAAGTTGCTGGAACAGTTAGGCAACAGCACTACGTGTGGCACCACTGTGCACCACCATTTCTGATCAATTTTCTTAGATATTCACTAGCATTTCTCTTCATGAATTATGCCCAGTGCTTTCAATTTTAAAGCTCCTATATTGCTTCCAATTTCATCTTCAAAGTTTGACTAATTTTGTCGAATTTTATTTCTGCTTTGATAACCATATCACAGGATATGCAAAATAATTCACAAATTAGGTTAATATATGGAGTAAAGATCTGCTTTGCAGAGAACCTGAAAAGATTGTGTGGCATAATTTCTTTGATCTGATTTTTAAATACCTTGTTTACTTATTCAGACAAAATTCACATTACTGTTTTAAAGATTTGGGGACTCGTCCCTTGCTAATATTTATTGTTCAATCAATGCCTATGGTCAACACAGCAGAAGCTTGTTTTTGTAGGAACATGCTATATTGCTAGTTAGCTGTTGTGACTACACTTCACATATACATCATAAGTTGAATAGCCCATTGAGACATCCTGAGTTTGTGAAATTAATCTACAGTATAGCGCTGCTTTTACTTACAGCCAGATTGCTAAAACAGAAGCTGAACATGTTAAAGGATTTTGGTAAGAATGATTGCAGCACAGTGGTTAAGTTACTTGACTAGTAACTGAGAGGCCTGGACTGGCAATCCAGAGGTCTAACTTCAAATGCCACCACAGCAGATGTTGAACTTCATAAATTCATAAATTGTGGGATTAGAATTAGGCCATTCGGCCCATCAAGAGTACTCTGCCATTCAATGATGACTGATCTATCTTTCCCTCTCAACCACATTCTCCTGCCATAACCCCTGACACCCACACTAATCAAGAATCTATCATTCCCCACCTTTACAATATCCATTGACTTGGCCTCCAAATTTAAAATCAGATTAATAATCAAAAGTAAAAGAATATAAATGTACATAAATGTCTATATAATGACAGAATTGTCAGTAAAGATAAATATCTTGTATCACGGCTCCCCTTCGAGAGATGAAATCTGCTGTTCTAACCTGTTGTGGTCTACAAGTGACACCAGACCACAGAAAGTGTCAGTTTAAGATAAATATCAGATGCTCACGAATCCCCTTCGAGCTGGAAGAGCTGAGAAATCTGCTGTTCTGGAACCTGTTGTCGGGCCAAAACCCTTCTACACTGATCGGGGGCGGGGGGTGGGCGGACCAACAGCAAAGTAATTATTTTGTGCAATTTGCGCGGGATAATGAATGTGGGGATAATTGGTGCAGATGTGGATCACCAACCTTTCAAAGCACTTCATTATGAATGTGGGGATAATTGGTGCAGATGTGGATCACCAATCTTTCAAAGCACTTCATTATGATCAACTGGGCAGAAGTGATTCACATCCTGAAAAATGAATGAACTAAAACTGTTGTGAAATAAGGTGAATACGAAAGCTTACACCAGCAGCAATGGATATTAATTTGTATTGGCACAGGGCCTGCCCAATATCGAGCTTCTGTAATGATACTCTGAGGCATTGAAGTTACCGTCAGTAATTTTACTCTGAGACATTGGTTACCTTCAGCAATATTACTCTGGTGCATTGAAATTACCTTCAATATTTTACTCAGAGGCATTGGTTACGTTTAGTAATATTACTCTAATGCATTGAAGTTACCTTCAGTAATATTACTCTGAGGCATTGAAGTTACCTTCAGTAATATTACTCTGAGGCATAGAAGTTACATTCAGTAATATTACTCTGAGGCATAGAAGTTACATTCAGTAATATTATATTGAGGGCATTGACATTACCATTGAAGTTCCCAAGCACCATACAATAGATGATATTTAAAGCCTTTGCAATGAACTGTAGATGGGCCATAAAGGAGTAGGGAGGGTAGCGTAGTGTTTAAGTGGAGTTGGGACAATCTGAAGAATGTCAATTCAAGGACTGAGATGGAGAAGTTCAATCAGTACAGTGGAATGGATATCGATTATTTGTGGGCAATGCATAGAAAACTCAGAATATTTATTTAATTGATTTTAAAACTATTATTTTTGAAAGTCTTAATGCTGTCAACATGTGAGATAAATTGTACGCATATGATGACCTTACTTAGCCTGCTGGAAGTGTCATTATATTTCAAGGGACTTCTTTACACTTTATATTAGAGATGCAACGTGGAAACAGACCATTCGGCCCACTGAGCCCGTGCCGACCAGCGACCACCTCATACACTAATACTATCCTACATACTAGGGACTATTTTACAACTTACTAAAGCCAATTAACCCACAAACCTGTACGTCATTGGAATGTGAGAGGAAACTGGAGCACCCAATGAAAACCCACGCGGTCACAGGGAGAACATACAAACTCCGTACAGACAGCACCCGTGGTCTTGATCGAACCTGGGTCTCTGGCGCTGTGAGACAGGAACTCTACCACTGTGTCACTGTGCTGTCCCAAACTCATGGTCCAGCACCTCCTTTAAACTGGAGAAAATTATGATATGGAAACGATACTTCACGGCTGCAGTACGTGAGCTGCGCCGTCTTCCCCGTGTCTTTGGAATGTCCGTGGAATACCGTTTGTTATGTTTAAAATAAAAATCAGTTTGGGAGCGTGTATGAGCCTCAGGGCTGCGTGATGCCCGATTTGAGATAGAGTGAGTGGGCCCGGCTCGGAACAGACTGAGAGCACAGCGAAGTTGCCCCTGGATAGTAGTTCAGCTCTGTTTGCTGTTTACTTGAAGTTGTGTTTAGTTTAGTTTATTGCCACGTGTACTGAGGTGTGCTGCTGACTGTGATCTTGAGTTGGACAAATCAACATGTCGGGCGGGGAAAACAACCCACATTATTATAATTTATTATTTTGTGATCACTGTTGGTCCGTCAAAGTAGATATTCCATCAAGGATTTGGAACAAAGGGCGGGAGAAAATCGGAGGTGCACCTGTAGAATAAAGCATTTAGACAGTACTCAAGTGCTCAGCTGAGGTAACGGGTAAATTTCAATCCAGCAAGGCACAGCCTCATTGAATGTTTTGCCTAGAAATTAATTGGCATCAATCCAGTTGTCCATCTGCCTGCTGCTGCAAATTCTGAATCATTAGATCCGAAGATGTCCACCACAATATAGACCTGACACAACCAAAGACTTTCCTTCACATAAAGATAGACACAGAATGCTGGAGTAACTCAGCGGGACAGGCAGCATCTCTGTAGGGAAGGAATGGGTGATGTTTCGGGTCGAGACCCTTCTTCAGACTCGACCCGAAACGTGTCCCATTCCTTCTCTCCAGAGATGCTGCATGTCCCGCTGAGTTACTCCAGCATTTTTTTGTCAATCTTTGGTTTACACCAGCATCTGCAGTTCCTTCACACATTTTCCTTCACATACTCCATCAACACAGAACATATGAATAGGATTTCCTCAGCTCCAAATGTTAATCCTGGCCAAATTGGCGAGGCTAGGACTTCAAAATGGGGTAAAAGCTTCAGGGCTGCTGGGAGATTTGGTCAATTTGGAATTGCTCTCTGCAGAGCTGGGACAAGCTGCGGAGTGCTGCCAGTGTGTCTAGAGCCTAGGTATAAGTTGCAAGAAAGGAATTCGAACATCTGCAGACCCTGTCAATTAGGTGCAAAATACATAGAATGGATTGGATGACTGCAAACCAGAGATACACCTTGTAAATAATTGTAAATAATGGTGCAGAGTTCAACTTTGCCGAGTGTTGATTGGATGAGGTATTGAGCCTTATCTGGGTTTCTTGCAGATCAGGGTAAATGTTTCTAAGTTGGCTTCCTTACGAAGTCCGGTTTGAATACAATGTATTGAGCTGCTGTATTATTGGGTTATGGAAATGTCTGTTATGTATGGGATTAATCGATATCTGTAATTGGATTATTAAGAGACCACCCCCATGTGGTTCGGCCCCTCAAGGTCCCGGGGCATATAAAAGTCCGCTACCACGAGGTCCAGCGTCGATCTTCTGGGAGAGCACTTGGGACTGTGTGACCTTCTGGAGTGTCTCTGTTTGAGTGAGGCCTAGAGGGCTTGAACAGGCAGATACGAGGATCGAACCCACGGTGAGATAGGTACAGCAGTTGAACTGTAATTGTGCTTTGTTAAAATAATGATTAGTTCTCCATGTGCTTGATTCAGTGTTTTTGACTGAAACTAGACTGGGGGAAAGCTTAGAACAAGCAATTTACAGAAGTACAGATGTTCTCCAGCTAACGAACGCCTGTCTGGCGTACAATCCTCACATTTGAATGAGTCTTTGGGGGACCTGCGGGATGGATTTTCCATCTGTTGTGGAGGCTTGCAGGCATCTTCTGCCTTGCGAGGACATGGCTTGCATCCACTTTTATATCCTGTACCATCCCAAACGGTTAACTCCTGTGCATGAGCTCTGGCACCTTACAGCTCACTCACACACGGATGGACAGCTGGCAGTTGACTCACGGCTATTCCTTGAAATTCCACTTCAAGCAGGGTGCAAGGACACCAAATTCAAGTGTAGTTTCATACCATTTCAAGCATGGCTCAAGGTCACTAAAAACAGCGAATCATGACCTCTCCCTCCCCCATCTTGCAGAGACTGAGCCACGCCCACACTTCCGGGTTTTATAGTCCCTCCCACCTCAAGGGGCATGGCCTTCATGGCGTGATTGACAGGAGAGAAAATCTCAACATTTTTTAAACACTAATAACTTTTATTTTTCATCGAAGGGAAAATCCTCAGCACCTGATGAGCGGAGGGGGAATCGGAGTAAGATGGCCAAAAATCACAGCCATATGGAGTAGCGTTTTTTTCTAAAATCAATATAAAGCACAAAAAGGAAGTGGTCAAGATTAGACTTTAAATTATATAGAATTAATTAGGCGAGGCAACTTTAACTAGGCAAGGCAACTTAAATTAGGCAAGACAACTTTAATTTTGCAAGGCAACTTTAATTTTGCATGGCAACTTTCAAAACCAAAGGCAACACATCTTTAGCATTTTCAAACCAAAACACACATTTGCATTTTCAAACTACATGTTCAACCCACATTAAGGGCACTGACAGGTCAGTAAAACCACTTACAGTTTGGTAGACATGTGTTCAGTGTTATTCACATCTCAGACCGAGAATCGCGACCTCTCGCTCCCCCATCTTGCAGAGAATTGAGGCACCTCCACACTTCCGGGATTTATAGTCCCTCCAGACGGGTGTGGCCATCAGGAGAGAGAGTCTCAACATTTTTTAAAACATTAATAAGTCTTTTATTTTTAATCGATGGGAAAAATCCTCTTTTCCTGACCAGCGGAGGCGAGCTCTGAGTAAGATGGTCAAAAATCACAGCCACAAGTGGCAGTGTTTATTCTAAAATCAACATGAAGTGGTCAAGATCAGACTTTTAGTAATATAGATGTTAAATTAAAATTTCTCTCCTTGGAGGTAAAAGCAACTGCAGATGCTGAAATTGTGTGTAGAACACAAAGTGTTGGAGGAGAGACCTGTAGATCCCGGTGGTAGGTGGGTCAGCAGTCCATGTTGGGGTAGAGGATGTGGCGATTGAGCGCCCTCCGCAGACAGCGCTTGCTTTGGACAGACTCAATGGGGGGGAGCGTGGAACCGGTGATGCGTTGGGCAATTTTCACCACTCTCTGCAATGCCTTGCTTCAGACTCTCAGTCCTGCCAAAGGGCCCTGGACCTGAAATGCTCTCGAAAATCAACATGAAGTGGTCAAGATGAGACTTTTAGTAATATAGATGTTAAATTAAAATTGTTGCCTGACCTGCTCAGCCTTTCCCAGCAATTTCCGCTTTCATATCAAAAAGCCGGCATTTCGAGCTTTGTTTTATTTTTTATTCCCTACTCCACTCCCACGTCCCACCTAATCAGTCAAGGGGAAAAACGGACAAAGTATGCCAAAAAAAATGATTTATTCCACTCAAAATAACTGATTTGAAGATTAGTTCTGTTGTGACAAAAACACCTCCAGATCCATTAATATTTTCGCCTTGTCAGGCAAGTGGGCATGAGCACAATTAGGCAGAGCCGTCAGTTATGTTTGGAATGAGTTTTGCAGAAGTTCTCGGATTTAAATAACGTTGACAATTCGCCAACGGTAAAAGTGTTTCCTCTACAAGACAATGAAGCACCAGCCTTGGAACAAAATAGTCTCTTGCACATGATGTCCTGACGTTGTGTTTTCACTTAGCAGTGTCCTGCAATATCCTGCAAAATCGTTGGCTCTGCCAAAAGTGACAGGGCCAGATTTGATTTATACCTCTTGTTGGAAATTCAGTTAATCGACCAGATATACTTCCACTTTTCCCCATTGAAATATTCGCTAACAGTACTGACTGAATCCTGCCGCTAACTAACTGCAGATGTTTACGTACCTTTTATGCTAACATCACAAGGAAAAAGTAAAAGACAAGTCTTTACAAATTGTCTTGGACTGGACACAGGGTTGGAGCCTCTTGGTAGAATGAATTCCCTGGGTTATGTCTACCACCGCACCTGATAAATGACCCATCAAGAGGCCACATTCTCATTTACGCGGTGCCCAACTCCTGCAGAAGGAACCGGACCTGTATCCGGAACGATGACAAACCACTAATGTATTTTCCATGTATTGTATTTCCACAGTGGAGTCTAGATGCCGAAACATTGGGTGGGAATAAAGTAATTCCCACCGTAAATGTGCTATGTAACTGGCAGCACAGTGGCGCAGCGGTAGATTTGCTTCCTTACAGCGCAAGAGAACTGGGTTTGATCCCGACTATGGGTGCTGTCTGTACGGAGTTCGTATATTCTCCGTGACCGCATAGGTTTCTCCAGGTGCACTGGTTTCCTCCCACACTCCATAGATGTGCAGGTTTCATTTGGCTTCGGTAAAAATTGTAAATTGTCCCTAGTGTGTAGGATAGTGCAAGTGTATGTGTTATCACTGGTCAGCGCAAACTCGTGGGCCAAAGGGCCAGTTTCTGTACTGTACCTCTAAACTAATCTAACCAATGTCTTGAGTGGCAATTTTAAATAAGCAACAGAAATGTGTTGGAAAGAACTGCAGATGCCGGTTTAAACCAAAGACACAAAAGGCTGGAGTAACTCAGCGGGACAGGCAGCATCTCTGGAGAGAAGGAATGGGTGAAGTATCGGGTCGAGACCATTCCCCTGACTTAAATAAGCAGCAGGCTGATTGATGATTTGAGTTAACAGGAACGTGGAAGAGAAGCCTTTTTGGTGTCTAGAAAACACTTTCTTCCACAAATGCTTCCACTTTGTATAATCAGAAGAACAAAGACTTTTAAAGGGTCAATATCTCCCTAGCAAAATATTTGTTGTGTTATGATTGATCTTGGTGCTGATGGTTGCTATTCAGGGAAGGCAGAGGCGAGCTCATGTTGCCATCTTTACAACTTGTTGATATGTGGAAGGCTATGGAGTGTATTATGTAGTTTGTCTATCCATGGGATGCAACCGATTTGGGGTGGAATTTGGATTCAGTTTTTATTTTTAGTTAAACTCATCAACACAGGAGGGGTGTTAGACATGCGTGTGCATTGGATTTGGGGCATACAATCTGTGTAACTTTGAATGGAAAGGGCAGGTGTAAACATTGTGAACATTGAAGTTTGGTCAATCATGTGGGATGAGCTATTGTAGTTAGGGTCTGGAATCCACTGCCAGGCCCTGCAATGTGTTGCCAAGGGGAGAGTTTGGATCTAGAATGCCCTGTAAAGAAGTGGCATTTGGAGATACATTCAATTGCAGTGTTCAAAGTGAACTGGAAGAGTACTTTAAGGAAAACACAATTGTGGGGCTGTGGTGGGATGGTGGGGGAGTGGGACTAGTTGGATAGATCCTGTATGGACACGATGGGCTGACTGACCTTCATCATGGTTGTATCCTTTCAAACATTCTGCGACTCACTACCTTGGCAGCTATTTCGCCAAAATTAATCTTTGAGTCTTGAACCATTGTAATTGAAGCCAAGAGGCATGGAGCACACTGGAACTGGGGACCACCCTTGAGCTTTATTATGGCATTCCATGAGGTCCCATTGCCACAGCTTTGTTTGTAGATTCACTGTCTCTAACAATTGGACTCATTGGCATTTCAGGCGATATAATGCAGCGTTGGATCCTAAGAGATCACAAGTGAATCAGGATAAATGACCACTCTATCTATCTAAAGTAGACAAAAATGCTGGAGAAACTCAGCGGGTGAGGCAGCATCTATGGAGCGAAGGAACAGGTGACGTTTCGGGTCTCAACCTATTCCTTCACTCCATAGATGCTGCCTCACCCGCGTAGTTTCTCCAGCATTTTTATCTACCTGATTTTTCCAGCATCTGCAGTTCTTTCTTAAACATATCTATCTATCTATCCATCTGTCCATCTATCCATCTGTCCATCTATCCATCTATCCATCTATCCATCTATCCATCTATCCGTCCATCTATCCGTCCATCTATCTGTCCATCTATCTGTCCATCTGTCCATCTGTCCATCTGTCCATCTATCTATCCATCCATCCATCCATCCATCCGTCCATCCATCCATCCATCCATCCATCCATCCATCCATCCATCCATCCATCCATCCATCTATCTATCTATCTATCTATCTATCCCTCTGTCCATCCGTCCATCCGTCTATCTTTCTATCTATCCATCCATCCATCTATCAATCTAAAATATATATATATATATATATATTATTCTATTTACTTATCTAGGATAAACAATAGCGGACTCAGCACCAATCACTGATCAGGCTTCTAACCCAAACCACTACTATCGCCTTCTGCTTCTTACCACCAAGCCACTTCTGTATAGAATTGGCTAGCTCACCCTGAATCACACGAGTTCCAACCTTTTGGCCTACCATGTGGGACCTTGTCAAAAGCCTTTGCTAAAGCCAATGTAGACACCATCTAACGTCCTGCCCTCATTAATTCTTGGTCACCTCTACAAGATACATAATCAAATTAGCAAGACATGATTTCCCAAGCACAAAAGCACTCTGACCTCTCTGTCTTTGACCTCCCACATATTACAATGAGAGAGTCTATGTTTGTAATACAGCATCTTATCCTTCGACAAGGCAAATTATAGTCTTGTGAACTCAGTGTAGATTTGAACAAATGCAGATAATGTTTCAGCTTTTCCCCTTCATGTCCTTGCTTTGTTTGCCATCAAACCTTGTTCCTCCCATCTTAAAGCCCCTCGACAAACTCCACTTTCCCGGCATACAAAGTAAAACATTACAGCATTGAGTATTTAAATAAATTCAACAATGGGTTTGATGGTTCATGCACATGTGAACATTACAGCCTAATGCCCCTGTCCCACTTAGGAAACCTGAATGGAAACCTCTGGAGACTTTGCACTCCACCCAAGGTTTCCGTGCGGTATCCGGAAGTTCCCGGAGGTTTTTGTCAGTCTCCCTACCTGCTTCCACTTCCTGCAACCTCCGGCAACCACCGGGAACCACACGAAAACCTTGGGTGGGGCGCAAAGTCTCCAGAGGTTTCCGTTCAGGTTTCCTAAGTGGGACAGGGGCATAAGGGAAACTGAATTAACTTCTGAAGAAGGGTCTTGACCCAAAACGTCACCCATTCCTTCTCTCCAGAGATGCTGCCTGTCCCACTGAGTTACTCCAGCATTTTGTGTCTATCTTCGGTGTAAATCAGCACCTGCAGTTCCTTCCGACACAACATTTGCACCTGATATGCTCCCTTCAAACATCATAGGTGTTTGTGGATGAAGTGGGAATCATGAGTAGTACAGCATAAAAACAGGCCCTTCGGCCCACCACATCTCTGCTAACCATCATACCATTCTATTAATGCAATTACTTGCATTAATTCATCTCTATCAAGTATCTATCCAAACACCTTTTAACTGTCATTTTTATTCCTACTTCCACCATCTTCTCTTAACTTTGTGTGAGTGTACTTCCTTTTTAAACCTTCTCCCTCTCACTAATATCCTCCAGCTTCAGACACTTATCATGAGAAACAAGACTCTGGCTATCTACCTTATCTATGTCCCTCATCATTTTCTATGTCTGTGCTGTCTCCTCTCAGCATTGTTGTGTTCCTGGGAAAACGTGCCCAGCACGACCAGTCCTTACAACCCAAGCATTCCAAACTCAAAACAGGCACCTAGTTTTGATTAGGTGCCTGACTGAGTCCACGCCGACCAGTGATATCCATACGTTAACATTATCCTACACATTGGGAACAATTTACAATTTTTACCGAAACCAGGTAACCTACAGATCTACATGTCTTTGGAGTGTGGGAGGAAACCAGAGCACCTGTGGAAAACCCCACGTGCTCACGGGGAGATCGTAAAACTCCGTACAGACAGCACCCGTAGTCAGGATCAAACCCGGGTCTCTAGAGCTGTAAGGCAGCAACTCCACCGTGGTCTACATATAGCATTGAACAACAAAATTGACTCCCACAGGTACAGAGAAGGGCAGGCTCTGCTAAAATGAATTATTCAACTTCAACTGCCTCTCGAACAAGGAAGGAGCTGGTGCTGGCAGGTTCCTGTTGAATCCCTCAGTAAGTGCAATCAGAACTGCCCAGGTATTAAAGTATCACCTGAAGAAAGTGGAGTCATTCAGATGCTGTGCCTATGGAGGGGTTAAAACTGCAATGTCAGTCCAAGAACCTATGTGTCTGCTGCCGAGAGGAACAGTGTGTTGATCCAGTGAGCCTCTAGCATTTACCAGCATAAGCCCAGGGCATTAACTGAGTCCCAAAGCATCTGTTGTGAAGGCTCGTTGTGGGTTAATAATATGTTGGAATATCACTCCTCAAGAGATACATGTCATGCAAAGGAGAATGCTGATCAAAAGTGGAGTACATCACTGCAAACTCCAATGAGAACCTGCAGCAGGGAGCATTTGATTATAAGCTGGATATTTAAGTGAATATTTTACTTTCCTGCCGATATACTATGCAGGAAATAGAAGCAGGAGAGGCTACTCCATCCCTCATGTCTGCTCCACTACTCGATAAGATCATGACTGATCTTTCACCACTTCACTTTTCCAGTCTTAGCTCATATCTCAAACAAAGTGTCTCGATGGCGCAGCGGTAGAGCTGCTGATTTAGTGTCAGAGATCCGTGTTCGATCATGACCCCAGGTGCTTGTCTGTATGGAGTTTGTATGTTCTCCCCGTGATCTGCTTGGGTTTTCTCAGGGTTCTGTGGTTTCCTCTCGTATTCCAAAGACGTGCAGGTTTATAGGTTGTTCAAGAAGGAACTGCAGATGCTGGAAGATCGAAGGTACACAAAATTGCTGGAGAAACTCAGCGGGTGCAGCAGCATCTATGGAGCAAAGGAAATAGGCAATGTTTCGGGCCGAAACCCTTCTTCAGACTGATGGGGGGTGGAGGGGAGAAGGAAGGAAAAAGGGAGGAGGAGGAGCCCGAGGGCGGGAGGGGATGGGAGGAGACAGCTCGAGGGTTAATTCTCCGAATTTTGCTAGCCCTTGCTGTCTCCTCCCCTTCCTTAACCTTCGCCAACCCTAACATCACTTACAAAATTCTCAAGGGGTTGGATGCAAAGGCTAGAATGCTGATCAAAAGTGGAGTACATCACTGCAAACTCCAATGAGAACCTGCAGCAGGGAGCATTTGATTATAAGCTGGATATTTAAGTGAATATTTTACTTTCCTGCCGATATACTATGCAGGAAATAGAAGCAGGAGAGGCTACTCCATCCCTCATGTCTGCTCCACTACTCGATAAGATCATGACTGATCTTTCACCACTTCACTTTTCCAGTCTTAGCTCATATCTCAAACAAAGTGTCTCGATGGCGCAGCGGTAGAGCTGCTGATTTAGTGTCAGAGATCCGTGTTCGATCATGACTCCAGGTGCTTGTCTGTATGGAGTTTGTATGTTCTCCCCGTGATCTGCTTGGGTTTTCTCAGGGTTCTGTGGTTTCCTCTCGTATTCCAAAGACGTGCAGGTTTATAGGTTGTTCAAGAAGGAACTGCAGATGCTGGAAGATCGAAGGTACACAAAATTGCTGGAGAAACTCAGCGGGTGCAGCAGCATCTATGGAGCAAAGGAAATAGGCGATGTTTCGGGCCGAAACCCTTCTTCAGACTGATGGGGGGTGGAGGGGAGAAGGAAGGAAAAAGGGAGGAGGAGGAGCCCGAGGGCGGGAGGGGATGGGAGGAGACAGCTCGAGGGTTAATTCTCCGAATTTTGCTAGCCCTTGCTGTCTCCTCCCCTTCCTTAACCTTCGCCAACCCTAACATCACTTACAAAATTCTTAAGGGGTTGGACAGGCTAGATGCAGGAAGATTGTTCCCGATGTTAGGGAAGTCCAGGACAAGGGGTCACAGCTTAAGGATAAGGGAGAAATCCTTTAAAACCGAGATGAGAAGAACTTTTTTCACACAGAGAGTGGTGAATCTCTGGAACTCTCTGCCACAGAGGGTAGTTGAGGCCAGTTCATTGCTATATTTAAGAGGGAGTTAGATGTGGCCCTTGTGGCTAAGGGGATCAGGGGGTATGGAGAGAAGGCAGGTACGGGATACTGAGTTGGATGTTCAGCCATGATCATATTGAATGGCGGTGCAGGCTCGAAGGGCCAAATGGCCTACCCCTGCACCTAATTTCTATGTTTCTATGTTTCAAATAGGCATACTGTTCTATTGCCAGTAGAATTATAGACATAGTCACACTGCACAAAACCATCCCCTTCAGCCCACTTGTCCAGGCTTGTCCAAGATGCTCATCTACAGTACATTAGTCTCTTGCCGGCGTTGGACTCCTATCCCTCGAAATGTTTCATGTTCATAGGCGATGGGAGCAGAATTAGGCCATTCGACCCGTCAAGTCTATTCTGCCATTCAATCATGGCTGATCGATCTCTCCCACGTAACCCCATTCACTGGCCTTCTCCCCATAACCCCCACCACCTTCTTTGCCTCCCCGTTGACATGTGCCACAACCACTTTGTCTGGAAGTTCATTCAATACACATACCACCCCTCAGATTAGTATTATATCTTTCCCATCCCACTTTAAAGTTATCTGTCCTGCTCCTTGACTCCCCAACTCTGAGAGAAAAGACTGTGTATTCACCTTATCTATTCCCCTCATGATTATACTCCTCCATAAAATCACCCTTCAGTCTCCACTGCCACAAGGGCAGCACGGTGGCGCAGTGGTAGAGCTGCTGCCTTACAGCACCAGGGACTCAGGTTCATTCCTGACTTTGAGTGCTGTCTGTACATAGTACGTAGTACATAGTCTCCCTATGACCATGTGGTCATAAGGTCACAAGTGTTAGGAGCAGAATTAGGCCATTTTACCCATTAAGTCTACTCCGCCATTCAATTGTGATGCACCTAGACCTCTGTCTCATCTAATAGGACTACAGGAACTCCTAGATGGTAGAGGAGGTGTAGGGAGCAGTATAAATTCTCCTGTGGTTACAGAGAAACATTGCTGGGGAGGAGGCCGGCTGGGTGGGATGGCCTGAGTGAACCAAATGGTTGCAGAAAGAGTGGTCTCTCTTGAAAACAGAAAGACCTGTGGGATAAGAAGATGTGACTGGTGGTGGTATCATGTTGAAGGCGATGGAATTGTTGTAGAATAATGTGTTGAGTGTGGAGGCTAAGGGGGACTAATGTGAGGACTAGGGTAACTCTATCCTTGTTCCATCTGGGGTGGAGGAGGAAGAGAGAGAAATAGTTACATTTTTATAGCTTAGAAGTATTTATGTGAAAAAAAATCTTAGAAAACCTATGCATGGATGATTTTTTTGATGTGAAGCCGGCAGATATTGTCATTACCCATTAATTCAAATGTGACTAATAGTTCCCCTTTAGAGAACACAAATACAACATTTCAAAAGAAAAGGCAGATTAACCATTCAGGTGTGACTCTTTGTCAGAGGAAATTAAAGGCAGCAGTTGTATAGGGCTCTGGTGAGACCACGTCTGGAGTATTGTGTACAGTTTTGGTCTCCTAATTTGAGAAAGGACTCCTTGTGATTGAGGCAGTGCAGAGTAGGTTCACGAGAATGATCCCTGGGATGGCGGGACTGTCATATGAGGAAAGATTGAAAAGACTAGGCTTATATTCACTGGAGCTTAGAAGGATGAGGGGGATCTTATAGAAACATATAAAATTATAAAAGGACTGGACAAGCTAGATGCAGGAAAAATGTTCCCAATGTTGGACGAGTCCAGAACCAGTGGCCACAGTCTTAGAATAAAGGGGAGGCCATTTAAGACTGTGGTGAGAAAAAAAACGTTTTCACCCAGAGAGTTGTGTATTTGTGGAATTCCCTGCCCCAGAGGGCAGTGGAGGCCAAATCACTGGATGGATTTAGGAGAGAGTTAGATAGAGCTCTAGGGGCTAGTGGAATCACGGGATATGGGGAGAAGGCAGGCACAGGTTATTGATTGGGGACAATCAGCCACAATCACAATGAATGGCGGTGCTGGCTCAAAGGGCCAAATGGCCTCCTCCTGCACCTATTTTTTATGTTTCTATGCTTCACAAGAATTTCTCATTGCTGTACTTGTCTCTATCACCCCAGGCCATCACCGCCCAATTAGTTAATCACAAAAATCAAGGGCAAAAAAAACGAAAACCCCGGAAATATGAAAGAGAAAAAGAAAATGTTGGAAAAAAAATCGGAATTCAGGCAGCCTCAGCGGAAAGAGAAAGAGACCTGAAATGTTAACATTTGTTTCTTTTTCCACAGATGCTGACTGACGTTTTGGCTGTTTCCACCCATTTCCATTATGATTCAAAATGTTCTGTTTTCACAGACCTTCCCTTTGTGCTTTGTCCCTTCTCTAAACAGCTACAATTCACCGTGAAAACAGAGGCAGACGATGAAAGTCATTCAAAGTTACACGTTTTTATTCAGTGCTTTAATGAATAGCACTGCACCTGATACCTTTCACCTCAGATTCTTGTTATTCACAGTCTAGTCTCCAACTAACCGTACGGCAAAATGAATGGATTTTTGCCTCATCAGTTCATCAAAAGGGCACACTGATTACTAGTCTTTAAAAAAGCACCCAGTCAAGCTGCTGATTGCATTGGAGGAGTGGACTTCTGATGGCACTGCTGACCATCTCACTTTGAAGAAGGGTCTCGACCCAAAACGTCACCCATTCCTTCTCTGCAGAGATGCTGCCTGTCCCGCTGAGTTACTCCAGCACTCCCAAACGTTTTTCCTTCCATTATTTATTATGTAAAAGAATATGTGTGTTATGATTGTGTTTATAATTTGTTTGGTTGTTTTGTTGTTTGTCTTTTGCACAAAAGTCCGTGAGCATTGCCACTTTCATTTCACTGCACATCTCGTATGTGTATGTGACAAATAAACTTGACTTGACTTGACTTTGTGTCAGTCCACTTTTTTTTAACGTTTGCATTCAAGTACCTATCTGTTTATGTCCTTGTCGAGTGGTCTTGCCCCTCATCAGGATTTCACCTTCGGCTTACCTTGGCTAAGTGGCCATTCTTTGCAGGAGCCCCCAGGGCAGTGTATGTCGGTGGACTATTTAGGACTGGTGATTGGGGCCTAACTCCGTCCCGGCGTGATGTTCCAGCAGACTAACGTCTCAGCTGCAGCCAATCTCCAGGGAGCGATCAGCTATGGAGTACTTCTGTACAACAATTTAGTTACTGGAGACTGCAACCTGATGCGGCAAGGACAAACCGAAAATAAATGCTCTGGCATTTTGAACTGCCTTGATTTCAGTAAAAACATTAGAACAATAACCTTGCTAATCAGAGGGCAGACCATTTACAAAGTAACTGTCAAAGTCTAGCAAGTGGGCCTTAACCCATAGACTAAGGTGGAACTATTACTCATGATTGTTCGTGCCCACTGGATCTTGATACTTGAGAATGATAAAAACATTCAGCATTTCGTCAAGCACAAGGAAATAAAGTGATGTCTCGTGGCCTAGGCCTGCGTGGTCTCCCGGTTGCTAAACACTTTAACTCCCCCTCCCATTCTCACACTGACCTTTCTGTCCTGGGCCTCCTCCTCTGTCAGAGTGAAGCCCAATTTAAATTGGAGGAACAGCACCTCATATTTCGCTTGGGCAGCTTACACACCAGTGGTATGAAATTTGATTTCTCTAACTTCAGGTATCTCTCTCTCTCCATCTCTCCCCCATCCAAGATCTCCAACGAGTTCTAATGTCCTGATTAAATATTACTGCTCATATGCCGTGTAGTCACCATCCCCTCAGCTAACAATGAATCATTCTACATTTCCTTATCAACATCCACTTTGATGTGTCATTTTCACATCTTCCCCTTTTGTATCTCTAGACTCCTTCTCTAAACTCTCAGTCTGAAGAAGGGCCTCGATCCGAAACATCACCCAATCCTTCTCTCCAGAGACGCTGCCTGTCCTGCTGAGTTACTCCAGCATTTTGTATCAATCTCACAGCTTAAGGATAAAGGGGAAATCCTTTAAAACCGAGATGAGAAGAACTTTTTTCCACACAGAGAGTGGTGAATCTCTGGAACTCTCTGCCATAGAGGGTAGTTGAGGCCAGTTCATTGGCTATATTTAAGAGGGAGTTAGATGTGGCCCTTGTGGCTCAGGGGATCAGAGGGTATGGAGAGAAGGCAGGTACGGGATACTGAGTTGGATGATCAGCCATGATCATATTGAATGGCGGTGCAGGCTCGAAGGGCCAAATGGCCTACTCCTGCACCTAATTTCTATGTTTCTATGTTGTTTCAACAATGTGGTTAGTTTACTTCATCAGGTAAAATAGTTAAAGCCAAAGGAATCTAAGATGCCCATATCTCCAACTTGGTCCTAGATAAATGGAATTAGAAGGAAATAATCTTTCCTGAGAAAAATTTCCAATTTTTGATACCAAAGAATTAATTTTACGAGAATGATCCCAGGAATGATTTGGTTAACATATGATGGGCATTTAGCGGCACTGCGCCCGTATTCACCATGGTTTCAAAGGATGAGGGGACCTCATTGAAATTTACTGAGGTTTAAGAGGTCTTTAAAATGATGAGAGGGATAGACAGAGTTGATGTGGACAAGCTTTTCCCTTTGAGAATAGGGAAGATTCAAACAAGAGGACATGACTTCAGAATTAAGGGACAGAAGTTTAGGGGTAACATGAGGGGGAACTTCTTTACTCAGAGAGTGGTAGCGGTGTGGAATGAGCTTCCAGTGGAAGTGGTGGAGGCAGGTTCGTTGGTATCATTTAAAAATAAATTGGATAGGCATATGGATGAGAAGGGAATGGAGGGTTATGGTATGAGTGCAGGCAGGTGGGACTAAGGGAAAAAAAGTTGTTCGGCACGGACTTGTAGGGCCGAGATGGCCTGTTTCCGTGCTGTAATTGTTATATGGTTATATGGTTAATAATGAAAGGCCTAGATAGAGTGGAAATGAAGAGGATGTTTCCACTAGTGGGAGAGTCTTAGACCAGAGGCTCATGCCTCAGAATAAAAGCTCTTGCCTACCTCTCCCTTCATGGTCCTGTACAAATCTAGCAAATCTCCTCTTAGCATTTTTCTCCCAAGGACAGCAATTCCATTTTCTCCAATTTCATTTGAAGGATGAAATCCTCATTCCTGGTATCATTCTAGTAAATTGTTCCTATATTGACTAGACTCATGCATTGCACGCATTTGTTGATTAAGCAGTATTCTGTGCAGGTTCAAAATAACCTCCTGCCCTTATTTTTTTACTATGAAGTCCATTGTTCCATATGCTTTATGAACCACTCTTCCAACATGCCCTGTCACTTTCAAAGATTTATGCAGAAATGGACCCATCTCCCTGTGTTCCTGATTCATCTTTTACCTGGTTTCATCATGTGCAGAAAGGCGATTCCATTTTCATTTGAGTAATCTGGGGCGAGAGAATCTATCTTCTTCGTAAGTGGGAAGATGAAAGCATTACCTTTCTGCAAGTGTTCATCACACTCTCCACTTTGTGCTTACACAGGAGGCACACAAAGCAACTCTTTTTATCGTTGAATGGACTGCTGCACTCAGTTGTAACATTTTGCCAGCTATTCTTTCAAGCAAGCAAACGCCATTGCGAAAGGACAAAGGTAGAATTATGTCAAGCTTAGACCTCGGCAGGGTGATATTTAAATATGCATGGATGGTCTCAGTTTAAAGTTGTAGAGTTATAGATTCATAGAGCATGGAAACAGACCCTTCAGCCCAACTTGCCCCTGCCGGAAAACATGCCCCACTTACACTAGTCTGACCTGCTCACATTTGGCCCATATCCCTCTAAACCTATCCTATCCACGTACCTGCTTCTAACTGTTGTGACAGTAACTCGCTCAACTTTCTCTGCCAGCAGCTCGTTCCATATACCTACCACCCTTTGTGGTAAAAAGGTGCACCTCAGGTTCCTGTTATATCTCCCCCTCCCAACCTCACCTTAAACTTATGTCCTCTGCTTCTTGATTCCCCTACTCTGGGGAAAAGATTCAGAGTCCTTACCTGGTCAACCTCTCCCTATATCTCAGGTCCATGAGTCTCAGCTGCATCCTTGTAAATCTTCTCTGCACCCTTTCCAGCTTAGCGACATCAAGTAACAGCGACATCTGGCTCCCAAGCATTTAATATGAACAGCATTTTAAATCCGAAATGAAATAATTCTGCTTTTTATATGAACAAGCCTTGTGATTGTCAGTAAAAATTCTTGCATTGGTCAAAAAGGACACACACACAACAACAGATGGACAGGCAGATTTTCCTGTCCCTGTATCTGGAATTGATGGATTGCCTGGGTAAAGCCAACACAAGAGGGTCAGCATGTGGTCCTAATTGATGCCTGTTTAATGTTGCTGTCTATTAGTTTAAATGAGCAAAACACATTAATGAGTATGGACTCATCACAGCCCTGTTCATGCACTTGCTGTGTTAAATAGTCCAACAGGCCCAAGCAATATACCAAAGGTTTGTGTGACATGGAGAATTGTGTTATGTTAAGTAGCATATTATTGTACAAAACATTGCAAAGTGACATTGATTCATTAAAGTATGTGTGGCAAATACATTTCACTGAAAGTAATTGCCAAAAACAAAAAGGTATAACTGACTACATGTTCAATATGAATAGAAGGTAGGAACAAATTACTTTAATGTACTAGTCAGAGCTAGAGATACATTAAGATAGACACAAAAAGCTGGAATAACTCAGCGGGACAGGCAGCATTTCTGGAGAGAAGAAATGGATGATGTTTTGGGTCGAGACCCTTCTTCAGACTTTTGTCAATGAGTTCTGCACGGGTGCAGGAGGTAGCCCCAATTGAGTCGTCAATGTAGCAGAGAAAGAATTGTGGGATAGGGCCAGTGTACGCCTGGAATACTTGACAAAAAGCCAGGTAGAGCTTGGGCCCATGAGCGTGTCCACAGCTACGCCTTGGACATGAAGAGTGGGAGTAGTCAAAGGAGAAGTTTTTGAGCATTAAGATGGTCTGCTAGACAAAGGAAAGTGTTAGTAGAGAGATTTTGGTGGGTCTTTTTTCGAGGAAGAAACAAGAGGCCTTTTGATTAGTACCAGTGTCAGGAGGGACAGTAGAGATAGATCATCCATGATTGAATGGTGGAGTAGACTTGATGGGCCGACTGGCCTAATTCGGCTCCTATCAATGATGAACTTATGAACTCGCCTTCCTGGTGAGGGATGGCGATGCATCTTTGTTCGCAGATGAAAACAAAGGGCCTTAAGGCTCTCTGGTCTCTCTGGTGAGGGGATGGAGATTGTAAGCTGCCCAAACGGAATATTCGGTGCTGTTCCTCTGGTGTGCGTGTGGCAATGGAGGAGGCCCAGGACAGAAGGTTTGGGATGGGAATGGGCCTCAGATCAATCTGAGATCTCCAACCGGGAGATCCGGTAGGCCTCGGCGGACTGAGCGCAGGTGTTCGGTTGCTAAGTCTATGCTTGGTCTCACTGATATACAGGAGGCCACAGTGAGATCACCTGGTGCAGTAGGTCAATGTCAGAAGGACCATTTTATTAATCCTTCAGTTAAAAAAATATATCTACCCAGATCCTCTCTCACACACCCTTCTTCCCACCATACCCCCTGCCTACTATCCCTCTGTTTATTTCCCCCCACTCTACAGGCACTCCTCCCACTTGATCACCTTCATCCCTGCTGCAGCTTCAATCCCATCAGTCTGTTGTTGTCATCTGTCACCAAACCCTGATTCAGATCCATTCTTCACCTTCTTGTCCTTACACATTCCAGTACCTACAGCCTTTTGTTGAAAAAGAAAGCTGGCATCAATCACTCTGAGCCTTTGGCAGAAATAGGGCTTCACATTCATCCCTTGAACTGAATAAGGCCTTCGACTATCTCCAAACAAGGCTGCCGCTTACTGTGCGGACTATTTCCTCCCAGCTTCAGGGAAAAAGTCAATTAATCATCAATGTTATGAGAGGAAATATTTGCACACGTGCTATTGGTGTCCACAGCCCGTCGTGGCCAGGTCTTTTCAATCTCACTGAAATGGTGACACCACAAAATACCAGTTCCTGTGTGACCTCCGCTAACCAATTTTAAATGAGCCGTGTTAGTTGTTGTTCCAAGTGATTTATTAGCACCCAAAAATCCCCAGAGAGTCGAATATGCAGTTAACAAAATCGTTGATGCTGGGGCAGCGAATCACAGATCCATAGAACCAGAATTTGAAATATATGCCACAGAATATCATACAATAAATATTTGCTTGTTATTTTATAGAGCAAATCACAGAAAATAAAGAGAACTGCCAATAGTTTGTATATATATATATATATGTACACACACACACATGCACACACACGCACACACGCACACACACACACGCACACACGCACACACAAACACACACACGCACACACACACACACACACACACACACACACGCACACACACACACACAAGCACACACACACACACACACACACACACACACACACACACACACACACACACACACTCTCAGCAGTCCTTTACTTTTGTTATCATGTGTCCCAGATAGAACAATGAAATTCTTACTTGCAGCAGCACAACAGAATATGTAAACATAGTTCACTGTAAACAATACAATAAACGATAAAAAAGTTCAGTGTGTGTATGTATATATATATATAAGTGTGTGTGTGTGTGTGTGTGTATGTGTGGATAAATATATATATATTTATACACATTAAATATAGACACAAACAATGAACTTTATTTTTTCACATTTATTTTATTGTTTATAGGGTACTATGTTCTACATATTCTGTTGTGCTGCAAGTAAGGATTTCATTATTCTATCTGGGACATATGACGATAAAACAATCTCGACTTTCTTGACTCTTGAGCAGAGATGTTTTTCATTTCAGTAGTCTGACTTCAAAGATAAAACTCAGCCTTCCCCTTTGCAAACTAATAATTATTTCAAATTTGTTTTAAATTTGTTAGGAAGCTGTTATTCCAGACCAGATCGCGTAGATCTGAAAGTACTGTTTGTAGTGTGGATTTAATTGCTGCAAATACCAAGTGCACATTTCAGAAAGTACAACATATATCATGGAATTACTTACAGTTCAGGATTTATATGTTCCAATGTCGTAGAAAAAAAAAAACAGCATAAATATGGCTTACATTAGTTTAGAAATAATGCCTATCATGTTTGACTTCAATTAAGATTATATTATTTCCTGATTTGTAAAAACAGTAAAATATCTTCGGTTTACCTCACAAATGAATTTGAAGTGAACTCTGACATAACTCACATACAAGGAATTTTTTCCAGATGCCTTGTTTCCCCTCAGAGTTCATGGGCCGTTGTATTAATTTACAGCCCTTACCTTTTTACCTTTTACATCCTGTCTTATACACACCATTAAACAAGAGCCTGCTTTTGTCTCCCTACCTGAATAACCTTCTCTTACAACAATATCCCCCACAGCGGCTATCAAGCGAGATTTAAGACTAATTGACACCGTTCTTCTGCCTGTAGGGTTGGCAATGACTCTTATTCATGCAGTCAAAGTCCTTCCCCCACCAGCCCCCCCCCCACCCTCACCATTCCAGATGGATTGAATAGCTAGGGTGATCTGCAGTGCAGATAAGACTCTAGTGCCTTCATTATACACATGAAAATCTCAACGCTCGAACAATTCCTTTGTGAATGCAGTATACATGCCCTTGCAGACTATGAAAACAGGCAAATACAGGTCGTACAGGGTGCTGGATGAAGTCAGATTTTGCGATTTCCTAGATTAAGCACTTCAGTGAACAATTTTCACATAAACTGAAAATAGACAACTACAGACACGAAACGCTGGAGTAACTCGGAGACTCAGGCAGCATCTCTGGAGAAAAGTAACAGGTGATGTTTCTGGTCGAGACCCTTCTTCAGAGTGAGAGTCGGGGGAAAGAAACGTCACCCATTCATAGAAACATAGAAATTAGGTGCAGGAGTAGGCCATTCGGCCCTTCGAGCCTGCACCGCCATTCAATATGATCATGGCTGATCATCCAACTCAGTATCCCGTACCTGCCTTCTCTCCATACCCTCTGATCCCCTTAGCCACAAGGGCCACATCTAACTCCCTCTTAAATATAGCTAATGAGCTGGCCTCGACTACCCTCTGTGGCAGAGAGTTCCAGAGATTCACCACTCTCTGTGTGATAAAAGTTCTTCTCATCTCGGTTTTAAAGGATTTCCCCATTATCCTTAAGCTGTGACCCCTTGTCCTGGACTTCCCCAACATCGGGAGCAATCTTCCTGCATCTAGCCTGTCCAACCCCTTAAGAATTTTGTAAGTTTCTATAAGATCCCCTCTCAATCTCCTAAATTCTAGAGAGTATAAACCAAGTCTATCCAGTCTTTCTTCATAAGACAGTCCTGACATCCCAGGAATCAGTCTGGTGAACCTTCTCTGCACTCCCTCTATGGCAATAATGTCCTTCCTCAGATTTGGAGACCAAAACTGTACGCAATACTCCAGGTGTGGTCTCACCAAGACCCTGTACAACTGCAGTAGAACCTCCCTGCTCCTATACTCAAATCCTCAAATCCTCAAATCAACATTTGATCAGCATTTGACAGCACTGGGCCTCCACTCACTGGAGTTTAAAAGGTTGAGGGGGGACTTCATTGAAATTTACAGAATAAAGAATGGCATAGATAGAATGGATGTGGAAAGCATGTTTCCACTGGTGGCAGAGTCTAGGGCCAGTGGTCATAGCCTCAGAATTAAATTGTGCTCTTTTAGAAAGGTGGTGAGGAGGAACTTCTTTAATCTGTGGAACTCGAAGGGCTGATTGGCCTACTCCTGCACCTATTGTCTAACTTAATGCCACAGAGGGCTGTGGAGGCCAAGTCAGTGGATATTTTTAAGGCAGAGTGCTATCCGCACGATATAGGAACGATCCTGCTCTCACCGATAAAATTGAATAGTATAATATATAAGAAGAACCCAATTATTCACAATATAATAAGAATTTGGAAACAAATAAAAGCATCCTTGAAATTAAATAATTTATCAGTACTAACCCCACTACTGAACAACCCCGCATTCAAACCTTCTCTCATCGACAACACATATCAGCAATGGGATAGACTGGGGATTAGGAAAGTAGGGGACATGTATGAAGTGGGCAAACTGTTATCATTTCAACAATTAAAATTAAAATTTAAATTGAAGGATAATCAATATTTTAAATATATACAGGTATGTGACTTTATGAAGAAACATACACATAGATTTCAAACTATATTTTTAGATCCTTTAGAAGAAGCAATGAATATTAAGGCTGATTCACAAAAATTAATATCATACTTTTATAATAATATATTAAATAGAGAATCACCCTCAACAGAAGCATTAAGGGAAGATTGGGAACAAGAGCTAATGACAAAGATCTCGAAGGATAGATGGGAAAAATATTTGATGAACACACATAACTGTTCTATTAATGCAAGACACAATTTAATTCAATTCAAATTATTACATAGACTATATTATTCAAAAACGAGGTTGAACAAATTTTATCCAAACGTCTCTCCCAGATGCGATAAATGTTTGTTTCAAAAAGCTAATATAACACACTCATTTGTTGGATGTACAAAGTTGAATAAATTTTGGAGTGATATATTTGATATATTTACAAAGATTTTCAAGTCAAGAATAGAACCCAAAACGGAATGGATTATATTTGGAATAATAGGAGAAGATACCAATTTAAATAAAGATCAAAATGTTTTTTTTAATTATGGGTTAATAATTGGAAAGAAATTGATACTTAAATTTTGGAAAAGTACAACCACACCAACTGTTAAAATGTGGATTAGGAATATGATGGACATAGCACGCCTTGAAGAAATGAGACTCCGACTAATAGATAAATATGACCAATTCTTAAAGAGTTGGTCTCCTTTCATCGACTTTTTGGAATCATGTGATGCAGCGGTGCCGTAAGGATTGCCGATTTCAGTTCATGACGCGGATAGATCTACATCTCCGAATACAGATTTGAAAAATTCTCTTTTAAGGGGCCTTCTCTTCTATTTCTACTCTCCTCTTTCTCTCTTCCTTTTTTTATTTTTTATATACACACTTCACGTTTTTCTACTCTCTGCCATCTATTTTTCCACTTTTTCCCCTTTCTATTGCTTTCTTTTTCTTGATCTGCTTACTTTTTTCTTATAACATAAAACTAGAGGTTGTACATAGAATGGATTACGGTATTACATAGTTGGCACCTAAAATTAGGCGCCACTGTACTGTTTTGTGCTGTATTAACTTCTAATAAAATAAACAAAAAAAAAAAAAAAAAGAACCTCCCTGCTCCTACACTCAAATCCTTTTGCTTTGTATCTATCCAGTGTCTAAATGTCACCCATTCCTTCTATCCAGGGCTGCTGCCTGTCCCGCTGAATTACTCCAGCATTTTGTATCTATCCAGTGTCTAAATGTCACCCATTCCTTCTCTCCAGAGATGCTGCCTGGCCCGCTGAGTTACTCCAGCATTTTGAGCCTATCTTCGGTGTGACCCAGCATCTGCAGTTCCTTACGTTACTTGAAGAGAATTATGCAAAGGTAAGAGAGGCAGAGCAGGATCTGAAGAGCTGCTCATGTTTATGAGCCTCACAGGGTGGGCTCTGCTGTGGATATTTCAGACATCATAAGATTATAAGATCAAGATAGGAGCAGAATTAGGCCATTCGGCCCATCAGGTCTACTCCGCCATTCAATTTTGGCTGATCTATCTCTCCCTCCTAGCCCCACTTCCTGCCTTCTCCCCATAACCTTTGACACCTGTACTGATCAAATGTAGCTTGTAGTGAAGAATTCAGCAAACAAAGGGATCAGGAGATTGAGAGAATTCTGTCTCCATGAAAACACTGGACCTTTCCTCATCCCTGCTGTCATCTCCTCTACTTTTCCTTTTCTGGTTTGTTGCAAAGCTTTTATCTCGTAAATGATTTTGGTCCGTTCTGTTGCAACCTGGCATTGCTACATTAGTCTAACATGTCCATACCTGCTGCAATATCCTTCAGTGGATACTCAGAGATTTTGAGTAGGAAGAAACTCCAGATAGGCACAAAATGCTGGAGTAACTCAACGGGACAGGCAGCATCGCAGGAGAGATGGAATGGGTGACGTTTCGGGTCGAGACCCTTCTTCAGACTGAATGTCGGGGGAGAGGGAAACAAGGGATATAGATAGTGATGTTGAGGGATATAAAACAAATGAATGAAAGATATGCAAGGAAGAAATGTATAAAAGTAACAATGATAAAGAAACAAGCCATTGTTAGTAGTTTGCTAGGTGAGAACGACCCAAAACATCACCTATTCCTTTTCTCCAGAGATGCTGTCTGACCCGCTGAGTTACTCCAGCTTTTTGTCTCAATCTTTGATTTAAACCAGCATCTGCAATTCCTTCCCACACAGTTCATGGGATTCAGAAATATCAATGTGCATATTCACATTTCTTTCCGCTATCAAAAAATTAAGCTTAAATTAACTGATCTGATCATCCCCCTTGAGTCTGCGTGTGATGTAGGTCTGGATTTTCATTGCTGCCACCACCTTCTCTTTTGTTTGCACCTCAGAATCGAACCCTGAATGAAACTGGCATATACTGTACCTTTAATTTGTCTCTATATTAGTGCACACTCCACATGTATCCTGAAGTATATTAAGTACTTTCACCTAAATCCTCTCAATATGCCAGTCTGTACATCAAGTGATTCATCATAAAGAATTAAACGACATTTTATTTTGAGAAATAGCCTTTTTTTTTTATTGTTATTCTATAATAGTCTACGATTTTCATTATTGCAGCCATACTCCACATAAATATAGGGATTACTGGAATAAAATGTACTATTTCATTTCATTAATATCCTTTTGGGGAAGGAAATGAACTGCCCTTATTTGAATTGGCCTACATAAAAAGAAAGACGTGGATTTATATAGCAATATTATTATGAATTATGTCAAGGCATGTTTCAGACAAAGAAATTGTCAATAGGATTATGTACATACAACTGGTGTAGCAACCGTAGCTCCCAAAATTGGTAATATGGGAATGAACAAAGTGTCTGTACTTTAACAAAATTACAATTAAAACACAAAGTACTTGTGCTGTAACACCAGGTTAATGTGCTCAACCAAGAAAACTAAACCCAAAACCAAAGTAATATCTAAACTGATTATAGAAACTTATGCTAAGGACAATAACCAACTCCATATGCAATAATCAGCTATCTGCTTGTTAACAAGGACATTAAAAAAAACTGATCGTGTAGATGCCAGTATATCATTGGGGTTATCAAGTGGGCACCTCCCTTCACGAGTGTTTCATTGAGTTAGGCCACGACAACTCAGGAAGGCTCAGCAGTTAGTTCTGGCGTCCCGCAACAACACCCCCTCTATACCTGCCCTCACCACCTATGCTACCAGTATCTACTAAATAAAGAAAACTGCAGACGACTAATTCATTCAAACAAATGTTAAACACTCGCAGACTATCTTCCGCTTATCCTAACCCATCATTAAACTCGTAACGCCACAAATATCAACTTTGCATAACACCGGGATACACTTACACAGCATACACATACAAAGAAATTCAAATACCGCTCTTCCCCCAACTGACACTATTTCTTCTCCACCACATCCACCGAGTGCTTTGCTCTGCTGCCTCTGACATCTCAGTGATGTAGAGTGAGTGAGAGACAGGTAGTCCTCAGGACATCCACAAATAACTCTCCTGGTTTACTTTGAAATGGTATTTTGAAATCTGTTCACCAATGACAGAATTTTGGCTTGGTATCTCAGTGGAAAGATGACAGGTGTGGCGTGGGGCAAGGATGTTTGTGTTTCTTCTGACTTGATGGCCTAAACTTGACTCATACCTTCAGAACCAACAAGGCCGGTTCTCTGAACCGAGCTATCAAGGCACACAGTACAGGGGACGTTCGAGATGGGCGGTCAAATATGGTGTAACCAGCTAAGCCTACACTACGTGAGTGAATAAAAATGCAGAGGGCTTGTGAAATTAGCAGTTTTAATTTATAATGGCATTAGAAATGCTGCTTGTGGAAAAGTAACATGCATTTTTATAGCGCTGCAGACTAATGTTTATAGTCCCTTATCAAATCCTAAATGAGCAATCTTGTACAAAGAGGAACTACATGGTTATTAAATGTTAAAAATATTACTGGCAATCGGCAACAAAGAGGCTTTGTGACCTGATACTTTCCGATGTCATGCATAGAGCAAATCAACAAACCCTCAAAGGTATTATGTATCTGCTTGTAATGTGGAAGAACCAGTATTGGTTCCCTCTAACCAAAGTGGTAAATGCCATACATGTTGTTAAAGGAAAAAATTAGAACTAAAATATCTTAATAACAGCAATTGGAGATGATTGCAGTCACTGATATTTCACAGTTTTTAAGCAAGAAATCAAAGTCACCGTCAATACTTTACTGCACCACAGTAGTGCAGCATTAGAGTTGCTGCCTTACGGCGCCAGAGACCCGGGTTCGATCCTGACTATGGGTCCTGTCTGTACGGAGTTTGGTGTACATGGATCGCTGGTCTACGAAATCTTAGACAATAGACAATAGACTATTGGTGCAGGAGTAGGTCATTTGGCCTTCCGAGCTAGCACCGCCATTCAATGTGATCATGGCTAATCATCCCAAATCAGTACCCCGTTCCTGCCTTCTCTCCATACCCCTTAACTCCGCTATCCCTAAGAGCTCTATCTAGCTATCTATTGAAAGCACCCAGAGAACCAGCCTCCACCGCCCTCTGAGGCAGAGAATTTCACACACTCACAGCCTCCTGTGTGAACTTTTTTTCGCTCTTCACTGTTCTAAATGGCTTACCACTTATTCTTAAACTATGGCCCCTGGTTTTGGACTTCCCCAACATTGGGAGCATGTGTTCTGCCTTTAGCTTGTCCAAACCCTTAATAATCATATATGTTTCAATACGATCCACTCTAAATTCCAGCGTATACAAGCCCAGCCGCTCCAATCTATCAATATATGACAGTCCCGCCATCCCGGGAATTATCCACGTGAACCTACACTGCACTCCCTCAATAGCAAGAATGTCCTTCCTCAAGTTTGGAGACCAAAACTGCACACAATACTCCAGGTGTGGTCTCACTTGGGCCCTGTACAACTGCAGGAGGACCTCTTTGCCCCTATACTCAACTCCTCTTGTTATGAAGGCCAACATGCCATTCGCTTTCTTCACTGCCTGCTGTAGTTATGTCTACTTTGAAGAAGTTCTCCTCTTTCCAACGAGATTTCTGCAACCGGACAAAGGGTCTTGACCCGAAACGTCTTCCCGTCCTTTTCTACAGAAATTCTATCTGACCCGCTGAGTTACTCCAGCTTTTTGAGTCTATCTTTCGAATGGTTCATTGTTAGCTGAGGAGAAGGTGGCAGACAGTCAGTAAATATTAATCAGAAGAACAGTGAAACCAGACGGAGAACTACCCCGGGGGAGGGACCGAGAGAGAGAGAGAAAGCAAAGGTTATTTGAAGTTAGCAAAATCACTATTCATTCTGCTGGATTGTAAGCTGCCCAAGCAAAATATGAGGTGCTGTTCCTCCAATCTGCATTCGGCCTCACTCTGACAGTGGAGGTGGCCTAGGACAGTAAGGTCAGTGTGGGAATGGGAAGGGGAGTTAAAGTGTTCAACAACTGGAAAACAACAGTTCAAAATCGTACATACAGTAGCCTTTCCATTCCTCTTGCAATTAATAATAATAATAATAATAATAATAATAATAATAATAATAATAATAATAATAATAATAATAATAATAATATATTTTATTGTCATAGCACATAAGCGCAGCGAGATTTGGTATGTAGCTTCCAACCGATGTCATAACATAAATAACTAATAACATTTAGATTTAGATACCCCGAGAACATGGATTGTAAAAAGAACAGTAAAACAGTTCAACAGACTAAAGTGCAGATGTGTCTGTGCAACGTGACCATCCGAGGGAGACAGTCCATGTTGGGTGGGGGGCACTCAGCAGGGCCGGTTCAGAGTCGCTATAGCTCTGGGAATTGTCAACCAGTCTACATTTACACAGAATTTTAGGCAGCATTTGTTTTTATCGCAGTGTTTATGCCCATTAATGTCCCAAAGGAATCAAGGTGAGAGAACTAGACACCTAGAATTCCTTTTACATTATGCAAGGTTGGAATTACAATGGAAGTACAATGATGAGGAGTTGCCATTCAGCAAGACTAGACAGTCCAGTGCTCCCTGCATGCCTATGAGCATGTGTTAAAATAAAACTGAGGCAACTTTATCGAATAAAAATCTTGGAACATAATACGCTGCCGCTACTCTTTATGTTCTATTTCACAGCCATGAATGATTGCAGCATCTCCAGATGTGAAATAGGAAATGAATAACTGTATCAGTTATTGTGAACCTTGGCACAGGAAAGCACTTCTACCTTCAGGTAACATAACATATCAGCAATCATTTTGATACTTTTTGCAGAATTTTTTTTGCACCAACACAGATTACAATTTCAACTACATACTTGTACTTAAGTAACTCACTCAACATAAGAGCAGATGGGAAATACCACGGCTGTAACTTGATAAAAATTTAACTCAACTAGCAGAAATGTTGGATCTGGTCAGGAAATGTGTAAGAAGCAGATACATAGAAACATAGAAACATAGAAATTAGGTGCAGGAGTAGAGGCCATTCGGCCCTTCGAGGCTGCACTGCCATTCAATATGATCATGGCTGATCATCCAACTCAGTATCCTGTACCTGCCTTCTCTCCATACCCCCTGATCCCTTTAGCCACAAGTAGAATTCACTCATAGATCATGTCATGGTTTTACCCGGATCAGGATTCACCCACAAGAAGGTAATTTGCATTGTTTAAATTAACTGCATCTGGTGTTAGATTTGTAACCATTTAAATGTACTTTTAATTGTGGAGAAAGAAATGCTGACTTAACAGTTCTGGTCAATTAAATTAAGGGCAGCAGAGTGGCGCTAGGGCAGAGTTACTGCCCTACAGCGCCAGAAACCAGGGTTCGATCCTGACTATGGGTGCTGTCTGTATGGAGTTCTCCCCCATGCCCATGTGGGTTTTCTCCAGATAGGTTTGTTCTAGGTGCTCCGGTTTCCTCCCACATCCCTAAGATGTGCGGGTTTGTAGATTAATAGGCTTCTTAGAAACATAGAAACATAGAAATTAGGTGCAGGAGTAGGCCATTCGGCCCTTCGAGCCTGCACCACCATTCAATATGATCGTGGCTGATCATCCAACTCAGTATCCCGTATCTGCCTTCTCTCCATACCCTCTGATCCCCTTGGCCACAAGGGCCACATCTAACTCCCTCTTAAATATAGCCAATGAACTGGCCTCAACTACCCTCTGTGGCAGAGAGTTCCAGAGATTCACCACTCTCTGTGTGAAAAAAGTTCTCCTCATCTCGTTTTTAAAGGATTTCCCCCTTATCCTTAAGTTGTGACCCCTTGTCCTGGACTTCCCCAACATCGGGAACAATCTTCCTGCATCTAGCCTGTCCAACCCCTTAAGAATTTTGTAAGTTTTACAGTAAGTTTTGTAAGAATTTTCTTATTTTAGGTTAATATAGTATAGTTTAGTTTAGTTTAGTTCAGTTTATTGTTACATGTACTGAGGTATAATCAAAAGCTTTTGTTGCGTGCTAACCAGTCAGCAGAAAGACAATACATGATTACAATCAATCAATTGATGGTGTATAGATATCTGTACATGATAAGGGAATAACATTTCATGCAAGGTAAAGCCAGCAATGTCCGATCAAGGGTAGTCCGAGGGTCACCAAAGAGGTAGATATTAGTTCAGCACTGCTTTCTGGTTGTGGTGTGATTCATTTGCCTGACAACAGCTGGGAAGAAACTGCCCCTGAATCCGGTGGTGAGCGTTTTCTGTAAATGGTCTCCAGTATACAGGTGTGCACTTGGTGGTCCAAATTGCCTGTTTCCACACTATATCCCTCAACAAATCTAAATGTATTTATTTTTTGTGATTTCATTGATCTGTTCCTGTTTACACCACATCGGCCAAAACATAACCACTCAATTCCTGCTGGCACCATCAACAATTGTGCCTTTCAACTTTATCTCCCTCACAGACTTTCCTGTTTGCTCTCTCTGCCCTTTCTCTCCAGCTTTGTTTTTAGTGTCTTACTTTCAATGGTTTTGATGGCGCACTGTGATTATCATGGACTTGAAATGATGGGGCCATTTTTTCTCTCTCCAAAGACGCTGCCTGCACTGTTGAGTATTTCCTCAATTTCCAGTTTCATTTCGGATGTGCACATCAGTCATGTTATGCTTTTGTATTGCCATAAGACTAAAGTTTACAAAGCATTGCATGATGAGCAAATAAAGTTTCCAACGTTTTTAATGCATCTTTAGAAAAAAAAAACAAATTAAAATAATGAAATGGCAAGGTTTTGCCAAAAGTGCTCAGTTGAGACAGTTTGAAGGGGCTCTTCAATTTTTTTAATTAAGTCAATGAAACACGGATTGGAAATGGTTTAGTACTTTTTAAATATTAAAGAACTATTAAATCTACAAAGAAACTGTCTTGTGTGCATCTGTAAAACCTGTAATTGTTTCAGTATAACTCCTTTCTTTAAAGCATTCTCATAGTTTTATGTGAGTTTCCTCATAAGCATTACAATTATTTTTGTAACAGATCCATTTTCACCTGCAATAATGCAAGTGTGCCAATCCCCATAAAAAAATATTATTTGTCCGGGAAGATTTGATGCTGATGATTAAGAAAAAGAGTTAAGTTTTGTGATCATGGAAAGGAGTTGGGGTAGTTGTGCTCCTTTGCAGTTTTAGCGACATGGATATAATCCCAAACTCTGGGTGCTGTCCATGTGGGATTTGTTTGTTCTCCCTGTGGGGTATGCTTTCCTTCCACTACCTGATTTTCTCCAACTACCGAAATACATGTTTGGTCATTCGCTCCATAGATGCTGCTGCACCCGCTGAGTTTCTCCAGCCTTTTTGTGTACCTTCGATTTTCCAGCATCTGCAGTTCCTTCTTAAATACATGTTTGGTCATAGTGTAGATGGTGTGGCGGCTCCTAAGGGTCGTGCCATTATACTGCCGAACCCCTCGGCACAGGAGTGGTGCTGTCCGGAGGCGGCCCTCAGCCGGAGGGTCTAAAAGGCAGGGTTTGGGTGCCATCTTTCTCTGGTTTCGTCTTCCCTTCAACCGGGAGGAATAAAATAAAGGTGCTTCTCAAACACTGGACTTTGTGCCTTCTTTTGAGACCCACGCACCACAATGGCTTATTTTTAATAAGTTACAGGAAAGATTAAGGAGGGAAATCTGTTTTTTTTTTTCCACAAACAAGGTTGACTCTATTGGCCAAAATAGCATCTGCCGTCATTTGGAAATATAGTTATTTAGTTTAGTTCATTTAGTTTGGTTTAATATTGTCACATCCACCGTGGCACAGTGGAAAGGTTTTTTTTGTTGTGTGTTATCCAGTCAACAGGAAGACTATACATGATTAAAACCAAGCTGTCCACAGAGTATAGATACCAGATAAAGGGAATAACGTTTACTGTAAGATAAAACCCAGTCAATTCTGATTTAAGATAATCTAAGGGTCTCCAATAAGCTAAATAGTAGTTCAGGACTGCACTGTAGTTGGTGATAGGATGGTTCAGTTCCCTGATAACAGTCCAGTTGCTGGACATGTCTGCAGGCACAGACTTGGTCATCCAACAAACGTCCAGAAAAGGTGCAATGAATTTGCTCATATGGTCAAAGTGGTTCATATGTCAACAGGCACCACGTCTGAAGAACAATTCCCAGGCAGCAATGAGTCCCAATGGATTTGGACCACAGGTCTGTGAAGCTGGGATCGGAGGTAATGAAGAGTGGTGGAAGTTTGAGGGTTGGAGTCGGGAGACTTGCATGGGAAATGTTGATGAGGAGTCTACAGGGTCAGAGGGGCACTCTTGCTGTTTGGGAGGACTCAGGAAGGTAACAAGAGAAAGACATTTCCAAATGTACCTGCTGTGGGATTCCAGTGGTAATTAAACCTGTGCAAATTAGGCATGGAATATCCCATTGCTATAATGGAGTGATTTACACCCATTTTACACTGAAAATTAGCACTATAATTCCCCCCCCCCCCCCCCCCCCCCCCCCAGATGGAGAATAAGAAGCAAAAGAGATTGACTTCAATTAAAATCAACGGTATGTTATGATTTCATTCAGAGCAATATGTAAGTGAATGCATTTGAGTGCAGATATGTGCAGCTCTAGCCACTGCATTGGAGGAAGGATGTGGAGATTTCGGAACGGTTTCAGGAAAATGCTTAGGAGAATGATGCCTGGATTAGCGGAAGCTGCAGGCAGAGGTTGGACAGACTTGATTTGCCAGAGATTGTGGGGAGACCTGATAGCAGTGTATACCTTTATGAGAGGCATAGATAGGGTAGACAGCCAGAATCTTTTTCCGAGAATGGCAAAATCAAATACTAAGGGGCAGAGCTTTGAGGTGAGAAGGGCAAAGTTTAAAGGAGATGTGCGGGGCGGGTTTTTTATCACACAGAGGGTGGTGAGTGCCTGGAATGTGCTGCTGGGACAAAGGAGGAAGATGACTGAACATTATTACCTTCCATCACAGTGAGGTATGTTGATTCCACTGTGGTGGATGTTTATGTGAAAATGATAGTGTACTGTGTTATATTTTACTTGTATGGCTGAATGGTAACTCAACTATCACTTTACCCCAATTGGTGCATGTGGCAATTATTGTGAACTTGAACTTGAACATGGGAGTGGTTGTTGAAACAGATTTGATAGTGACATTTAAGAGATTTTTGAATAGGCACATGGATATGCAAGGAATGGATGGATATGTGATATGAGCAGGTAGATAAGTGATGGTTGTTGCACATTCCAGGTACTCACCACCCTCTGTGTGTAAAAAACCTGCCCCACAAATCTCCCTCAAAATTAGCCCCTTCTCACCTTAAAGCCGTGTCCTCTAGTATTTGATATTTCCATCCTCGGAAAAAGATTCTGGTTATCTACCCTATCTATATCTATCAAATGTTATATACACCTATCAGGTCTCCCCTCAGTCATTGTGGGCCGAAGGGCCTGTTCTTGTGCTGTGCTGGTCTGTGTTCCATGTTCTATAAATGTACAGGAATAAATGAAAACAATTGGAACTAAGTCCTCATAATTGATTTTTATTATTATTATTATGTATAATATTTTTTATTAGAAGCATATACATATCGTTGGGTTTTTCCAAAATTTTAACATTAATTTTTTCCCAATTATTATACTATAATCAAGGACATTTCTTTGGCTTGTTGTGAGTTTTAGGCTTTGTTCTGATATTCCTAATATTATTAGTTTTGGGTCAGGATCCAATTGGATATTAACAACTTCAGAAATAATTTTTTAAATGTCCGTCCAGAAATTTTTAATTTTTATACAATTTACAAAAGTATGAGTTAAATTAGCCTCTGAATATTGACATATTGATCTTATTCTTGCTCGGTATCCGGTTCATACTCTGGAATCTGAACCTCACCCCACATTTTCTTTTACCAGACTCAACCACAATTTTATTTGAGATTTTGTTGAGGTTTTGGGAACAGTGAGTAGATTTAATTCAAATTTATTTGCAGTCTGACTGCAGCCCAAGGGGCTGTTTCTAGGTTAATCTTGACGAATTTGTTCAACTGACAAGACGGACTACAAACTCACACAGCCCCAGTGGGCAATCGAGAGCCATCAAGGTAATACTGGGCTTCAGCTCTGTAATAAGACACTCATTGGTATTAAACTATCTGACCAGGATAAATTGCCCAAGACGTGGATTTCACCCACATGGTTTCAGTGAGCACTGAATAGAATTTGTATCGTTGGACCGTGTAATTGTGTTTTCCTCTTATTTCAAAGTCAAGTACTTGGTAAAAAATATTCTGCAGCAAATTCCACATGTTACGATATGCCCTATTTCCCTCACAATCATCCATTGTTGAATTTGCTGATATTTGATACACTGTGGGATCTTTTTTTGATGGAAGGCCTGAAGCAAAAGAGTTATTCCCCCCCCCCCCCCCGCCAAAAAATGCGCTGAAGTTTAAAATGGCAGCGACAAAAAATAGTTTTAGCTCTCAGAGAAAATCTCTTAGCCAGTGCCTTTCTCTGAGACATCATGAGAAAGCGATCTTTCCCTTACCATGATTGCCATAAATGGGCAAATTGACCATTATAGGCTTGTCTAACCCATTAATTTCCAGAAATATTTATTTTATTTCATAAACAATGTTCCAGTTCCAATCCGTAGGTATTGCTCATCACATTTTGCTGATAAATGCGAGATTTACCTGTTGGCAGTGAACACAACACTAAGCAAGTTTGTTTTATATTCTAACAGGCATCAACACTGGAGACAATGAACTAGTGACAAAGGAATGGAAACAGACAAGTTGCAGCACTTTAGTAGGTGCATGTGACAATAATAAGCTAAACACATTCACCAGAAAATAGCCACCAATCTTTCAATTTACCCTTACCTATTTGAGTTGGAAGCTTAACACTCAATGCCAGCCAAAGATATTGGAAATAATATAATGATTTCCTCTCTCTACGCTCCTCTCTTCCCAATGCATTGGAATCATTGGACAAAGTCAGCATGGATTTACGAAAGGTAAATCATGTCTGACGAATCTTATAGAATTTTTCGAGGATGTAACTAGTAGCGTGGTTAGGGGAGAACCAGTGGATGTGGTGTATCTGGACTTCCAGAAGGCTTTCGACAAGGACCCACATAAGAGATTAGTATACAAACTTAAAGCACATGGCATTGGGGGTTCAGTATTGATGTGGATAGAGAACTGGCTGGCAAACAGGAAGCAAAGAGTAGGAGTAAACGGGTCCTTTTCACAATGGCAGGCAGTGACTAGTGGGGTACCCCAAGGCTCAGTACTGGGACCCCAGCTATTTACAATATATATTAATGATCTGGAAGAAGGAATTGAAGGCAATATCTCCAAGTTTGCGGATGACACTAAGCTGGGGGGCAGTGTTAGCTGTGAGGAGGATGCTAGGAGACTGCAAGGTGACTTGGATAGGCTGGGTGAGTGGGCAAATGTTTGGCAGATGCAGTATAATGTGGATAAATGTGAGGTTATCCATTTTGGTGGCAAAAAACGGGAAAAGCAGACTATTATCTAAATGGTGGCCGATTGGGAAAGGGGGAGATGCAGCGAGACCTGGGTGTCATGGTACACCAGTCATTGAAGGTAGGCATGCAGGCGCAGCAGGCAGTAAAGAAAGCAAATGGTACGTTAGCTTTCATTGCAAAAGGATTTGAGTATAGGAGCAGGGAGGTTCTACTGCAGTTGTACAGGGTCTTGGTGAGGCCACACCTGGAGTATTGCATACAGTTTTGGTCTCCAAATCTGAGGAAGGACATTATTGCCATAGAGGGAGTGCAGAGACGGTTCACCAGACTGATTCCTGGGATGTCAGGACTGTCTTATGAAGAAAGACTGGATAGACTTGGTTTATACTCTCTAGAATTTAGAAGATTGAGAGGGGATCTTATAGAAACTTACAAAAATTCTTAAGGGGTTGGACAGGCTAGATGCAGGAAGATTGTTCCCGATGTTAGGGAAGTCCAGGACAAGGGGTCACAGCTTAAGGATAAGGGGGAAATCCTTTAAAACCGAGATGAGAAGAACTTTTTTCACACAGAGAGTGGTGAATCTCTGGAACTCTCTGCCACAGAGGGTCGTTGAGGCCAGTTCATTGGCTATATTTAAGAGGGAGTTAGATGTGGCCCTTGTGGCTAAGGGGATCAGGGGGTATGGAGAGAAGGCAGGTACGGGATACTGAGTTGGATGATCAGCCGTGATCATATTGAATGGCGGTGCAGGCTCGAAGGGCCGAATGGCCTACTCCTGCACCTAATTTCTATGTCTATGTTTCTATGATTCTCTATCCTATCTCCGAAATCTGCCATTGAAACATATTATTGGTCGAAGCAAAGAACTGCTTTAAAATATCAGTGGCATTAAACTTTTCTGCTGAGTTTCAGATTTCTAATTCATCTTGATTCAAGAGTGTTTTATTGTGATATGTCCCGGACGGGACAATAAAATTCTTACTTGTTGCAGCACAACAGAATATGTGAATGTGTAAACATTGTATGTAACGGGGAAAAAAAAGAAAAAGTTCAATAAATAACAAATATAATGCAAATAATAAATAATGATATATTCACTTCAGAGCTCATAGCTTATTCATTGTGTTTAATAGCCTGATGGCTGTGGGGAAGTAGCTATTCCTGAACCTGGACGTTACAGTCTTCAGGCTCCTGTACCTTCTTCCCAATGGCACTGGTGAGATAAGTGTGTGGCCAGGATGGTGTGGGTCCTCGATGATTTTGGCTGCCTTTTTGAGGCAGCGACTACGATAGATCCCTTCGACGGTGGGGGAGGTCAAAGCCGGTGATGGACTGGGCAGTGGTCACAACTCTTTGTCGTCTTTTTCGTTCCTGGATGTTCAAGTTGCCGAACCAGGCCACGATGCAACCAGTCAGAATGCTCTCTACCTTGCACCTGTAGAAGTTTAGGAGAATCCTCTTTGACATACTGAATCTCCGTAATCTTCTCAGGAAGTAGAGTTGCTGATGTGCCTTCTTTACAATTGCATCGGTGTGCTGGGTCCAGGAAAGATCTTCTGATATATGCACGCCCAGGAATTTGAAGCTATTGACCCTCCACCATTGATATTCCCGTTGATATAAACAGGATTGTGGGTCCTCAGCGTTCTCCTACTAAAGTCCACAATCAGTTCCTTGGTCTTACTGATGTTGAAAGCCAGGTTGTTGTGCTGGCACCATTTGGTCAGTCAGTCGATCTCACTTCTACACTCTGACTCATCCCCATCAGTGATTCGTCCAACCACAGTGGTGTCGTCGGCGAAGGTACAAAAAAGCTGGAGAAACTCAGCGGGTGCAGCAGCATCTATGGAGCGAAGGAAATAGGCAACGTTTCGGGCCGAAACCCTTCTTCAGACTGATCATCGGCGAACTTGATGATGGAGTTTGGACTATGACCGGCTATGCACTCATGGGTATAGAGTGAGTACAGCATGGGGCTGAGCAGGCAGCCTTGAGGTGCTCCCGTACTAATTGTTACTGAGGATGAAGTGGTTCCTCTAATTCAAACAGACTGTGGTCTGTGGATGAGGAAGTCGAGGGTCCAATTGCAGAGGGATGCGCAGAGGCCCAGTTCCGTGAGCTTGGTAACCAGCTTGGAAGGGATGATGGTATTAAACGCCGAGCTGTAGTCTATAAACAACAGCCTGATGTGTGTTTTTATTGCCCAAGTGATCCAGTGCGGAGTGGAGAGCCAGTGAAATTGCATCTACCTTTGACCTATTGTGGCGGTATGCGAACTGTAGTTGGTCGAGGTTCTTGTCGAGGTAGTTGATGTGCACCATAACCAACCTCTACACTTCATCACCACAGACGTTAGTGCCACTGGTCGATAATCATTGAGGCACGTCACCATACTCTTCTTGGGCACCGGTATTATTGATGCCCCCTTAAAGCAGGTGGGGACCTCAGACCTCAGAATTGAGGGGTTGAAAATGTCTGCAAAAACTCCCGCAAATTGGTCTGCACAGGTCTTGAGAACTCGACCGGGTAAACCATCAGGTCCAGACGCTTTCCACGGGTTCACCCCTCAAAAGCCAATCATTTGAAGACCCAGGTCTGGCAGCATCTCTAAAAAACACAGGGATAGGTGACATCTCGGGTCAGGACCCTTCTTCAGAAGTTCATGTTCACAATTTATAGTAGAATTAGGCCATTCGGCCCATCGGTCTACTCCGCCATTCAATCATGGCTGATCACTAAATGGCTTCAATCATGCCTAATCCAATTTTCGTGCCTTCTCCGCATAACCCTTGACACTTGTCTATCTCTGCCTTAAAGATATCCACTGACTTGGCCTCCACAGCCCTCTGTGGCAATAAGTTAGACAATAGGTGCAGGAGTAGGCCATTCGGCCCTTCGAGTTCCACAGATTAACAAAGTTCCTCCTCACCGCCTTTCTAAAAGAGCACCATTTAATTCTGAGGCTATGACCACTGGCCCTAGACTCTGCCACCAGTGGAAACATGCTTTCCACATCCATTCTATCTATGCCATTCTTTATTCTGTAAGTTTCAATGAAGTCCCCCCTCAACCTTTTAAACTCCAGTGAGTGGAGGCCCAATGCTGTCAAATGCTGATCAAATGTTAATTTGAGGATTTGAGTATAGGAGCAGAGAGGTTCTACTGCAGTTGTACAGGGTCTTGGTGAGACCGCACCTGGAGTATTGCATACAGTTTTGGTCTCCTAATCTGATGAAAGACATTCTTGCCATAGAGGGAGTACAGAGAAGGTTCACCAGACTGATTCCTGGGATGTCAGGACTTTCATATGAAGAAAGACTGGGTAGACTCGGCTTGTACTCACTAGAATTTAGAAGATTGAGGGAGGATCTTATAGAAACTTACAAAATTCTTAAGGGGTTGGGCAGGCTAGATGCAGGAAGATTGTTTCCGATGTTGGGGAAGTCCAGAACAAGGGGGTCACAGTTTAAGGATAAGGGGGAAATCTTTTAGGACCGAGATGAGGAAAACATTTTTCACACAGAGAGTGGTGAATCTCTGTAATTCTCTGCCACAGAAGGTAGTTGAGGCCAGTTCATTGGCTATATTTAAGAGGGTGTTAGATGTGGCCCTTGTGGCTAAAGGGATAAGGGGGTATGGAGAAAAGGCAGGTACAGGATACTGAGTTGGATGATCAGCCATGATCATATTGAATGGTGGTGCAGGCTCGAGGGCCGAATGGCCTACTCCTGCACCTACTTTTTATGTTTCTATGTTTCTATGACCTCCACAACCATCTGTGGCACTGAATTCACCACCCTCTGACTAGATAAATTTCTCCTCACCTCTTTCCTAATGGTGCGCCCTTATATTCTGAGGCTATGCCCCTTCTTCGGACCTCTATCAAAACGTATGTCCTTGCCATTAAGAATAAGGGGTAAGGCATTTAGAACGGAGATGAGGAAACACTTTTTCACACAGAGAGTTGTGAGTCTGTGGAATTCTCTGCCTTGGAGGGCGGTGGAGGCCGGTTCTCTGGATACTTTCAAGAGAGAGCTTGATAGGGCTCTTAAAGATAGCGGAGTCAGGGGATATGGGGAGAAGGCAGGAACGGGGTACTGATTGTGGATAATCAGCCATGATCTCATTGAATGGCGGTGCTGGCTCGATGGGCCGAATGGCCTTCTCCTGCACCCATTGTCTATTGTCTATTGCCATCTCCTACCGACCCGTTGAACAAAGGTATGTAGCTCTTGTGAAAGTGTATGTGTAGAATGCTTTGGCACACTGTCTCTTCAAATAAACATTCACCTTCACCAGAATTCACACTGTGCCTGCATGGAGGCCACAGTATGAAATAAACATTGCACTGAATACATGGTTGCACATGACTGGTTAAAGTTAGTGAATGTTAAAGATGCGTTTCCTTTTAATCAATGTCTGACGGGAAGCTGTGCACATTTTTTAACTGAGTCTTTTGCTTTTCCTTTTTAAGAAAAATCTGTCATTGCAAAGCTAATTTCTTGGCCCTGCAGTTAATCAGTGGTAACGATTATTACATGGAGAGTTCAATTAATAAGTGTAATTTAAACTTTGTGTATGTTTCTTAAATTCACAATTATATTACCATATGACATTGAATTGATTTTGAGACTACTGCTTCCTTCGGTAACTAACCTCAAATCATCGGGGATGTCAAGGGAAATGGCATCGGGATTACAAAATGCTTGACTTTTCAGGGTTAAACTAAATGCATAATTTATGCAAAAACAACTCTTATTGCTGGACAAAGCGACACATGCCAGGTTGGAGAAAGTGATGAGTTTAGTTTAGTTTACTTTATTGGGTTTGAGTGTACTGAGGTACAGTGAAAAGCTTTCGTTGTGTGCTAACCAGTCAGCGGAAAGACAATACGTGAATCCAACCCACAGTGTACTGATGCACGTTAAAGGGAGTAACATGAATAAAGTTTAGTGCAAGATAAATCCAGTAAAGTCGGATCAAAGACAGTGTACAATGAGGTAGATAGTAGTTCAGGACTGCTCTCTAGTTGTTGATAGGATAGTTCACCGTGATTAACTCAGTGTAGACTGTCTTTGATCAGACTTTACTAGCTTCATCATGCACTAAATGTTATTCACATTATTGCCTGATTACATAGAAACATAGAAACATAGAAATTAGGTGCAGGAGTAGAGGCCATTCGGCCCTTCGAGCCTGCACCGCCATTCAATATGATCATGACTGATCATCCAATTCAGTATCCCGTACCTGCCTTCTCTCCATACCCTCTGATCCCCTTAGCCACAAGGGCCACATCTAACTCCCTCTTAAATATAGCCAATGAACTGGCCTCGACTACCCTCTGCGGCAGAGAGTTCCAGAGATTCACCACTCTCTGTGTGAAAAAAGTTCTTCTCATCTCGGTTTTAAAGGATTCCCCCTTATCCTTAAGCTGTGACCCCTTGTCCTGGACTTCCCCAACATCGGGAGCAATCTTCCTGCATCTAGCCTGTCCAACCCCTTAAGAATTTTGTAAGTTTCTATAAGATCCCCTCTCAATCTCCTAAATTCTAGAGAGTATAAGCCCAAGTCTATCCAGTCTTTTTCATAAGACAGTCCTGACATCCCAGGAATCAGTCTGGTGAACCGTCTCTGCACTCCCTCTATGGCAAGAATGTCCTTCCTCAGATTTGGAGACCAAAACTGTACGCAATACTCCGAAGGTGTGGTCTCACCAAGACCCTGTACAACTGCAGTAGAACCTCCCTGCTCCTATACTCAAATCCTTTTGCTATGAAAGCTAACATACCATTCGCTTTCTTCACTGCCTGCTGCACCTGCATGCCTACTTTCAATGACTGGTGTACCATGACACCCAGGTCTCGCTGCATCTCCCCTTTTCCTAGTCAGCCACCATTTAGATAATAATTACAGCTGAAAAGATACTGATAGAGGGGAACATGACCACTAATTATTAAAACCACATGATTATTAAAACCACACAATTATTAAAATGCTGCACGTAGAGAGGAAAATATCAGTCCTATATTATTTCCAAGAGGAAAATGTTGCAAAGTTTGCTGATTCCTGGAGGCAATGTCTCTCATGACGGAGATGCCTGAAAGACGTCTGGTTTCTTATTGTTGGTGAGGTGATTTTTCAAGTGTTTCCAAGCTCGCTGACACAGAGACTAGTCTCGGCACAATAATAAATGAGGTGCCCAATGTCTGCTTTTTGGGGTCATCCGCACTAATGCAGACCAGGAGTGGGATCTGCTTCACACAGGAAATCTCCAATAGTCGCGACGGAGGCTGCCAACAAAGGTATATTTTATTTTTAAAGTTTGATGTTGAGCCAACAGAAGTCTTCAACCCAGTTCCATTGTTCTCAAGGCAGTTTGCGAGGCAAGTGCAGGATTATGCTCCACTACGGAAAGTGCTGTAGGTGCGGTGGCAGAGTTGTTGTCTTACAGCGCCAGAGATCGAACTGGGTTCGATCCTGACTGCGGGCGCTGACTGTATAGAGTTTGAACGTTCTCCTTGTGACTGCGTAGGTTTTCTCCTACATGCAGGTTTGTAGGTTAATTAGCTTCTGTAAATTGCCCCCTTGTGCGTAGGGTAGGGAGGCACAGTGGTGCAGCAGTTGAGTTGCCACCTTACAGCAACAGAGACCACGTTTCGATCCTGACCACGGGTGCTGTCTGTACGGAGCTTGTATGTTCTCTCTGTGACTGAGATGGTTTTCTCCGGGGATTTCCGAATTTCTCCCATGGTCCAAAGACATACAGGTTTGTAGGTTAATTGGCTTGGTATAAATGTAAATTGTCTCTAGTATGTGTAGGGTAATGTTAGTGTGCGGGTGATTGCTGGTCAGTGCGGACTTTGGTGGGTGAAGGGCCCGTTTCCACACTGTGTCTATAAACTAAACTAGACTAAAGTATGGGTGATCGATAGTCATCGCTGACTCGGTGGGCAGAAGGGTACCGTGTCTCTATAAACTGAACTGCACCTCTACCGCCACCCCACAGAAACCACAGCCTTTTCTGCCTTGTCACATATTCTGAGAGTTCCCTGCAAGTGGATCCAGCCAAGGCAGACAACCTTGAAATGCATCCTTAAGAATTGGCTGCTTGCCCAAGTTATTGAAATGGAAGGATGTGGGACTTCTGAACAAAAGACACCGCCCAGCTCATGATTCACTTTTCCACAGGTGACACTGCACTCATTTGATGAATTGCAAACCATAATGAGCAAGATCTCTTATGCAAGCACTGAGTTCAGTGTGGCAATCAGCGTCAAGAAAGTCATTGCATGAGGTGTACAAAATCATGAGAGGAATAGATTGGGTAAATGCACAGAGTCTTTTGCCCAGAGAATCGGAAATTGAGAACCTGAGGACATACTGTAGGTTTAAGATGAAGGAGAGGGGGGGGGGGGGGGGGGGGGGGGGGGGTCAAAGGGAGGTCGAAGGAGGTCGAAGGAGGTCGTCTTCACGCTCCACTATTTGGTGTCCAATCTTTCCGAAGCTAGTCGAAGCTAGTCTTCAACATAGTCGAAGGAGGTCTTCAACCTGACACTTTTTCAAATCAATTATCAGTACTCCACACCCAGGCGGTTAAAAGGAAAGCCAATCTCATTCACACAGGATCCCACCCACCCCCTGCACAAGTCTTTCCAACTTCTGCCATCAGGCCGCCGATATAAAGTCCCCCTATCCTAGAAAAACATCCACAAAAACTCATTCATACCCATTGCCATAAACAGCTTAAATAAAAAATGAACAATGGACAAATTAACGCTGACGCATTGTCACTTTACACGTATCCACAACTTTTATCTTGTCTATTTTTACAGTTTTTAATCTTTATATTTGCTTTTAAGATCGATACACACTGTGTGTGCTCGCAGAAATCTGTGTTGTATGATTGCTTATCAGTACATTGTCCTGTCTGTATGTTGAGCCACGTCAAAGAAGATTTTCTGTTACGACAGACAATAAAGTTTTCTGAATCTGAATCTGAATCTGAACTCTCCTTAACTCCTCTAAACTCGCCAATTAGGTCGCCTCAGTGGGACAGCCCCTTTACCCCACCCGTCTGCTAACCAAAACTCTCCTGACATGTATCCATGTATCACTTGTTCGGATTTGGCCTGCTCCACCTCTCTTTCCAAGCTTTCTCTCTCCCTACTACAATGTCTGAAAAAGAAATCCTGACATAAAACACTGCCAATCAATTCTCATCCCAGATGCAACCTGAAGGGCCTGTCCCACTTGGCGATTTTCTCGGTGACTGCCGGCATCATTGACTGATGTATCAGTTCACCAAAATATTTGCGGCGTGGCGCGGTGATGACGCGGTGGTGACGCAGCGTGATGACGTGCGTGGTGTTTTTTCAAGTGTCACAACATTTTTTTTAATTTTGAAATGTTCAACATTTTTTCCTGATATAATGCCAGCAGTCGCCGAAAAAATCGGCAAGTGGGATCTTTCAGGTTAGTGTCTAGATTTAAATGCAAAGTGCGGAGATCTTGAGGCTGGAAATATTAATACATAATACCTTCATGGCTAATTCACGCTCCTATGGTCATGATTGGATACTGTTCTATAAAATCAATAAAAAACCTTGTTACTCTCACCAAAGAGTTTGGATGTTTCGTTTTGAGATACAGCGTGGAAACAGGCCCTTCGGCCCATCAACTCCACACTGACTATCATTCATCTGCACACTAGTTCTATGTTATCCAACTTTTGCCTCCCACAAGCTGGAGGTAATTTACAGAAGCCAATTAACCTACAAACCTGCAAGTCTTTGGGACGTGGGAGGAAACCGGAGTACCCAGAGAAAACACTTGTGGGCACAGACAGCACCTGTAATCAGGATCGAACCCGGGTCTCTGGCGCTGTAAGGCAGCAGGTCTACCACTCATCAGCGGTCACTCGAAACTGTCCTCTACTGGGTATGACTGTCCTCTCATGGAGGATGACTGTGCATGCCTTAGTTAACATGAGGAGATTGGTGCACAGACAGCCACCACATGGTCCTTGAATGATCTGGGTCAGGATCCAGTGGCATGGAGTCCAAGACGACCGGAGACCCTTTTCTGCTGCAGCCTTCATCCGCCTTCCCAGCCGTTGCGACGCTCCACTAAAGTCAGCCATCGTCCTCCGCCTGTTCCACCGTTGAGGTCTTGGTTGGATTGCTCTTTGTCAGGGACCTCCCCCTTGAACTTACCGCCATGGGTGACCCTACCAGGAGCACAGCTCCAGACGGCATCGCTCTCAGCGATCTCAGGACCACACACAAGCTTCTTCACCATGACAAGGTGACAATCCACGGAGAAAATCCACTGTGTCATGCTAGGTCTATCTATAACACTGTGTCGTGCTAGGTGTAGCCATAACCAGTATGTTCTGACCCACCCCAAGTTACCTCTTGGTTGTGGACCACTTGCTGTTACGGGGAGGGGGACCTGTGTCTATGAGAATGAAGCAAACTGGGTCTTTCATCAGTTACTTGACTTGTGGACTAACTGCCAGCATTAACTGCAGCCACAGAGCACCTCACCTTTAACACAATACACAATACACACAATACAATGTATTTGTCACTTGAACCTCATAGAGGCTCAAATGAAATGTTGTTTCTGCAGTCATACACACATGAAAAAAAAAGACCCAAGACACAACACAATTTCCACAGACATCCATCACAGCGCATCTCCTCCTCACTGTGATGGAAGGCCAAAACAACTTATCTCTCCTCTGCACTCCCCATTCCCCTCCCGATGTCAGAGTCAAAGCCCCCGGCGGGCGATGGCCATTGTTCCGCCTGCATCCCATTAACGCCGCGCCGGGTGATGCAAGGCCGCGCTCCGGGTCTTTCGATTACCTGTTAGCAATGCAGGCTGTGTTTGATCTGTAGTGAGCCGTCTACAATATTGTCCTCACTGACCAACAGAGCTAGCTCTCTAACCTCAAGTAGCATTTGTATCCTCTCTCTCTCCGCCCCTCCTCCATCCTAGTCGTTCTACTAGTTTCACTGTTGTCCTGCTGAGTTTCACTGCTTGTATCACTCGTCATCACCTCCACAGCCAACAATGGACCATGGTGGGCTCCAACTTTCTTTGATCATCTCTGATAGCTTTGATTTGTTCTTTAGCATACCGTTCATTATTTTTTTCTACCTACCTTTTCATGCCTCTTGATTCCCCCTTCCCTGACACTCAGTCTGAAGAAGGATCTCGGCCTGAACAGTGACCTATTCCTTTTCTCCAGATATGCTAAGGGACAAAAGTTTAGGGGTAACATGAGGGGGAACTTCTTTACTCAGAGAGTGGTAGCTGTGTGGAATGAGCTTCCAGTGGAAGTGGTGAAGGCAGGTTCATTTTATCATTTAAAAATAAATTGGATAGGTATATGGATGGGAAAGGAATGGAGGGTTATGGTCTGAGTGCAGGTTGGTGGGACTAGGTGAGAGCAAGTGTTCGGCACGGACTAGAAGGGCCGAGATGGCCTGTTTCCGTGCTGTAATTGTTATATGGTTATATGCTGCCTGACTGGCTGAGTTACTCCACCATCTCGTGTCTATCACTGGTGTAAACCAGCAACATCAGTTCCTTCCTACGCAATCAACAGAGCTAGTGCAGGTTTGAAACAGAATCGTTTACAATGACAAGCCAGTGCAATGATTCAGTTTGCCACAAAAGTTAATTGTGTACTTCAATCACTATCTGTTTTCATGAGCTTTTAAAATGAGTCTTCTGCCGACTTAAATTGCAAATAAACTACTTTGAATATTAAATTTTAGTTTCTTCAATAAATCAAAAAGATATTTATTACTTGGAGGCCACGGTTGTTTAGTTTAGTTTTTTAGTTTAGTTTAGAGATACTCTCTGGAACTCTCTGCCACAGAGGGTAGTTGAGGCCAGTTCATTGGCTATATTTAAGAGGGAGTTAGATGTGGCCCTTGTGGCTAAGGGGATCAGGGGGTATTGAGAGAAGGCAGGTACGGGATACTGAGTTGGATGATCAGCCATGATCATATTGAATGGCGGTGCAGGCTCGAAGGGCCGAATGGCCTACTCCTGCACCTAATTTCTATGTTTCTATGTTTCTATACAGCGTGGAAGCAGAACCTTCGGCCCACCGAGTCCGCACAGACCAGCGATCTCCGCATATTAACACTATCCCACACACACTAGGGACAATTTACACTTACACCAAGCCAATTAACCCACATACCTGTACGTCTTTGCAGTGTAGGAGGAAACCAAAAATCTCGGAGAAAACTCACGTGGTCAAGGGGAGAACGTTCAAACTCTGTACAGACAGCACCTGTAGCCGGGATCGAACCCGGGTCTCTGGCGTTGCAAGCGCTGTAAGGCAGCTACTCTACCGCTGCGCATCTAACATTCTAATGAGAAATGTCTGAAAAAGATATGCCTGAAAAGCACAGGGCATATTTTCAGATTTGTATCTGATACAACCTCTGTCATCATTGTGTAGGGGGGGCAGCTTCATTCTTGCTAAGGAATGGCGAGGAAAATCCTGCTGTTGATGATCAAAATCAAACTGAAGAGAGACGCAAATATATCACTTTCCAGAACAAGGTCTGGGTGGCACTGTCCGCTACTGGCAGTGTTAGAGTTGCCACCTTACAGCCAGTAGCGGACTGGGTCTAAAAATATTGGTTGCCAGGAGACAAAGGGGGCCCACTTCATCAGGGGCCCACTTGCCATCGGGCAAGCTGACACCCTGGCCAGTTCGCCTCTGCTTACAGCACCAGAGACCCGGGTTCTATCCCGACTACGAGTGCTGTCTGTACGGAGTTTGTCGGTTCTCCCTGTGACCTGCGTGGGTTTTCTCCAGGACTTTCGGTTTCTTCCCACACTCCAAAGACGTACAGGTTTGTAGGTTAGTTGACTTGATATAAATGTAAATTGTCCCTAGTGTGTGTAGGATAGGGCTAGTGTGCGTGGATCACTGGTCGGTGAGCCAAAGGGCTTGTTTCCACACCATAGAAACATAGAAACATAGAAATTAGGTGCAGGAGTAGGCCATTCGGCCCTTCGAGCCTGCACCGTCATTCAATATGATCATGGCTGATCATCCAACTCAGTATCCCGTACCTGCCTTCTCTCCATACCCCCTGATTCCCTTAGCCACAAGGGCCACATCTAACTCCCTCTTAAATATAGCCAATGAACTGGCCTCAACTACCCTCTGTGGCAAAGAGTTCCAGAGACACACCAGATCTCTAAACTACATGAAACTAAGAGTGATAGATGGACGGAGGGGTGTATTTCATTGGCTAATGGGTGGACAAAGGCCAGAGATGGAAAGACAAAAGGTACAGGATAAGAAGATAAGAATAGAAGAGGCATGGATTGTGAAGCCAAGTGAATATGGTTGAGGGGAGGGAAATGGGGGAGGAAGGGCAATTGTTTTGAGGTTATTTACCTGAAATTGGAGAACTCAATGTTCATTCGTTAGGCTGTAAGGTACCCGAGTGGAATGTGAGGTGCTCTCCTTTGCATGTGACAAATGGGGGAGGCCCATGACTGAAAGGTCAGTGTGAGAATGGGAAGGGGATTTAAAATGGCTGCCAACCAGGAGATCCAGCAGGCATCGGGTAAATATTCTGCAGAACGGTTAAAATGGTTTTGTGCCAAAAATCATGGTGTCAGCGCATTAACTTCCCTCGATATTCACAAGGGTCCTGAGATAACTCAGGTGTCTAATTCCCAAACCACAATGTAACTGCAGAAAGTGCAGGCATATCCTTAAGGATCAGTTGGTTTAGTTTAGTTTAGTTTAGAGATACAGCGTGGAAACAGGCCCTTCAGCCCACCGGGCCTGCACCGACCAATGACCCCCACACATTAAATGCCCCTGTCCCACTTAGGAAACCTGAGCGGAAACCTCTGGAGACTTTGCGCCCCACTCAAGGTTTCCGTGCGGTTCCCGGAGATTGCAGGTGGTTGCCGGAGGTTGCAGGTAGTGGAAGCAGGTAGGGAGACTGACAAAAACCTCCGGGAACCGCACGGAAACCTTGGGTGGGGCATAAAGTCTCCAGAGGTTTACGTTCAGGTTTCCTAAGTGGGATAGGGGCTTAACACTATCCTACACACACACTAGGGACAATTTACACTGATACCAAGCCAATTAATCCACAAACCTGTACGTCTTTGGAATGCAGGGGGAAACCAAAGATCTCCGAGAAAACCCATGTGTTTCACGGGGCGAATGTACAAACTCCGTACAGACAGCGCCCGTGGCCGGGATCGATCCCGGGTCTCGGGCACTGCAAGCGCTATAAGGCAGCAACTCTCCCGCTGTGCAACCATGCCGCTCAGTTGGTAAAAGCAGTAATTTTTCAATCCCCTCTTCGTTCTTCCTGCCTCTTTGTTTCAGCTGCCAAAGCAGAGTAGCAGAGGGAAGCGGGTGTGGCGTGTTTTCCTCTGAATGGGAATGTGTTGACGATGATGGATGATTAATGCATTGCTTCTCCCAAATAGTATGTGATGTGATGCATGTGGGCATTATCTCGAGATAAGTTATCAGCATGAAATGATAGAATTATGAAGGCCTTACTGTCTTTTTGTGTGGAGAAATGCAATCTATTTTCTAGGCATGTACTATTTTACCAACCATGTGGCTGACCAGATCTTTTCCGCAACGGGAGTAAATTTCAGCTTGTCGGTCAACCATAAATCTATCAATACTGGCTCTCCACCTGTAACAAAATGGTCCATGTTTAATTTCCAGTCAAATCAATGCAAGGAAGCGTAAAAAAAAATGTTCGGTAAATTTAATGCTGGGAATTAATGGCTACCACATGTTTTAAAGCCTAAAGGTAAATATTGCATTCAGAGTTCTTTTGTACAACTCGGTTCCAATTAATGCCGACAACTAGTGGCTCTTAATTAAAGAAGGGCTTTGTTCAGATCGGGGAGGATAGAGGTGCCTGGGGTTGTTGTGGTAATGGGTTGGAAGGAGAGGGAAATTAGAACAAATTGCATAAGGATTATAAAATAGATAGACTGGAAAGATGTGGCAATCGTTGGGGGGAGGGGGGGGTCCAATTAGGTGAAGTTCTATGTGTTGCTTTGACAAGTAGGGATTGATTAAGAAGGAATGGTGCTGTGTTGGTAAGTCCGGATGCCATCTGACTTGGTGGCATCCCACAGCTAGTGGGATTACCTGGTGCTTGCTGCTCTTACCCGCCTGATAGCATTTTTGGGGGGTGATGGTGAAAATGCAGTGAATTTTGTAGATCGACACAAAATGCTGGAGTAACTCAGCGGGTCTGGCAGCATCTCTGGAGAGAAGAGATGGGTGGTGTTTTGTGTCGCGACCCTTATTCAGACTGACGAGACAGCATTTTTGTGTCTAATGTTGACGTAAACCAGCATCTGCAGTTCCTTCCTACACGAGATTGATAATATGTCAGTCATAATATTATAATTGGAGGAGAGGCAAAAGCTTTCACTTGTGAAAATACAAGTGAATTGTTAACAGTGACAGCCTAAGGCGATCGAATGGATGCATACATTAAATAAACTGGGAATATTAACTTAGAAATTCATCTGGAATAAATCGTTCATTTCCCAGCCAGTGAAGAGATTGGGAAGAGGAACTATAAGAGATGTCAAACGATGAGACTATTGTGTCTTTCCTTTCACTCTACCTATTGTGTACTTGGTTGCATTTATGTATGGTACGATCTTGATTGGATAGCACGCTAAGCAAAGCTTTTCGCTGTACCTCGGTACATGTGACTATAATACACCTAAACTTAAATCTTCAAGTTAACATAGAACAGTACAGCACAGGAAAATAGGCCCTTCAGCCCACAATGTCCATGGTGAACATGATACTAAGTTGTACTATCTCCTCCGCATGCACTTGATCCATATCTCCATTGTTCCATTGTTCACTATGATGACTCCAGCATTTTGTGTCTATCTTTGCAACATCTGTAACATCTGCAATTCCTTCCTACACATCTCTGCAATGCTGTCTGACATCTATCCTGCTAAAGGAGAAGGAATCAACAGGATTGCTGTGGTGTTTTTAAACTAGAGAGACACTCAGCCAAAACCCTAAGTACAAAAAACCCCATCTAAAGGGACTTTCTCTTTGCAAATGACTGTGCACTCAATGCATGGTCTGAAGCTGATATGCAGGAAGGCTTTGACAAATTGGCCAGTGCCTGAGGCAACTTTGGCTGCACAGTAAGCACAAAGAAAACAGAAATTATGCTCAAACTGCAAGAAACGCCCCATACAGAGACCCAAACACCGTTGTGAAGGGCCAGAGGCTTTCAATAGTGGATACGTCCGTATGCCTTGGCAGCACTCACTCAGCATCAGTCAACATCAATGTTGTCATCAACAACAGGATAATTGAAGATGTCTCATTTTCACACCAACCTTCCATATCTCTGTGTCTCCCTCTCCCCTGACCCTCAGTCTAAAGTAGGGTCGCGACCCAGAACATGTCCTCCAGGGATGCTGCCTGACCCGTTGAGTTTCTAGCATTTTGTCTCCATATATAACAAAAGCCATCTCTGGCTTTGGAAAACTGAACATTACCAGAAAGGCCAAGGTTTCCTTGAGCTTTGTTCCCTTTGATATCTCGTTTTCACATCTCACCCTTCTTCAGACTGAGAGGCACCCTCTCCTCCGACTCCCAGTCTGAAGAATGGCCTTGACCCGAAACATCAGCTATTCCTTCAATCCAGGAGAGAGACCGCTTTTCGGGGCTCCTGCAACGGCGAATTCTCCCGCCCGTGTTGCGGGGTTGAAGAGCTCCTGGAGCGGGGCCTGACACCACTGCCCCGCGCGGCTGGAATGGCCGCGGGACTTTGCGAGCGCACACCGGGGGCTCCAACACCAAGACCCGGTGTGCGACCTCGCACCACCCGGCGTGGCTTTAATGGCCGCGGGACAATCGCCATCGCCAGCCGGGGGCTTTGACTTTGACTCTGACATCGGGGGGGGAGAGTGCAGTGGAGAGATAAGTTTTTTTGGCCTTCCATCACAGCTATGTGATGGATGTTTATGTAAAATGTAATTATGTTGTGTCTGGGGTCTATTTGTGTGTAATGTATGGCTGCAGAAACGGCATTTCGTTTGGACCTCTAGGGGTCCAAATGACAATTAAATTGACTCTTGACTCTTGACTTGACTCTTGACTGTCCCGCTGAGTTACTCCAGCATTTTGTGTCTATCTTTGGTGTAAACCAGCATCTGCAGTTCCTTCCCAAACGGAAGGTGTATCACGCTGTTTTCACATCCATCTTTAGACTTTACTTCAGTTTAGAATTTAGAGATACAGCGTGGAAACATGTCTTTTGGCCCACCGAGTCTGCACCTGCCAACAATCACCCCGTACGCCTGCACTATCCTACACACTGTGGACAATTTACAATTTACAGAAACCAATTAACCTACAAGCCTATATGTCTTTGCAGTGTGGGAGGAAACCGGAGCACCCGGAGAAAACCCATGCAGTCAAATGGAGAACATACAAACTCCATATAGACAGCACCCGTAGTCAGGATCAAACCCGGGTCTCTGGCGCTACAAGGCAGCATCTTTACCACTGGGACACTGTGCCACCCCAATCTTACTCTATGCTTGTGATAGGCATTGTAGAGCAGACATGCAAGAGAGCAAAATAATTTCCACATGACCTGACTGTGCATAATGCCTCACATTAAGTGGTAAGACCAGATTCCAGACACACAAAATCAGTCCCAAACAAACCTCACCAGTGTCTTCACTTTGCTGTAAGAAACACAGATTAGGCGGGAAGGACATATCAGAGAATGTCTGATGACAGAATACCAGAGCAGCTACTTTATGTAGAGCTGACTCAGGGCAAATGACAACGTGATGAACAGGACAAGCGATTCAAAGATTCGCTGAAAAGTTTCCACATTGACACATAACAAGCATCATTTTTAATTTAGTTTTTCGACATACAGCGTGGGAAACAGGCCCTTTGGCCCACCGAGTCCGGGTTGACCAACAATCACACATTCACTAGCTCTATCCTACGCACATGTTCATCCCATGTTTTGAGAAGTGGGGTCAACCCCCCCCCCCCCCCCCCCCTCCCCCCCCACATGTTTTGTAATCCGGATTTTGAAATTCGGTGAAAGAAAAAACTATTATGAAGGCAGTGGGGGTGTCACTGCTAAGCGCTTGTTAAATGTCTCTATTAACATCGTATTAACATGATGTGTCACCAATTATGTTTTGACCTTCAAGTATTACTGAAGGTATTCACGGAAAATATCTTAAAGCTGTCTGATGCGGGTACCATTACCATTTGAACTAATTGGATGTATTGGTGGATGGGAAATTTTTAAACGAGTATCGGATTTAAATGGGTCAGGTCATCAAGGGTCCGGTTGATTGGGTTTCCTGGCAGGCTTGCAGGTAAGTCCCACATTCACGGTCACTCACGTTATTTAGTATGTTTTTTTTTTTTCCCATCTCTCTCTCTCCCCCACCCCACCCCCCCCCCCCCCCCCCCTCCAAGGTTGGTTCTTCGGCTTGCCTTTATTTGATTCAGTTTTATTTGTTTAAGTGTTATTCATCACATTGTAGCTTTTGAAAGATTCAAGCGGGTATCAGACGCTTTCTAAGCGCTGAATCGGCCCGTTCGCCTTGCACAGCTTAAAATCAAACTGCTGCGTTGAGGCGATCGAGGCTCCCGATCGAGGCTCCCGATGCTGGCCGATTTTAAGCAGCGCCGGGCGATGAAAGGTCCCGCGAATGGGCTGATTCAAGACCCACGCCAGATGAAGCTGCTGTTGCTGGAGTTTGGAGTTGGTCACCAACCAGGTCAGCTCCTGATGTTACCATCCACAGGACCCACGGCCAAAGCCTCCGAAGCCTCACGTGTGTGTGTGTGTGTGTGCGCACGGCCACCAAGAAACTGTGCCGCCAAATTGTGACCCCCCCCCATGTTTTGATAGCGATATCCGCCCCTGGCCCCTTCAGCCCAACCTCCCCACACTGACCAACATGTCCCATCAACACTAGCCCCCCATGCCTGCATTAGGCCCATATCCCTCTAATATGGAGGGACCGCCATGACGGTTTGTGAATAAACAATGGAGGACGCGGTGTGGGAGGGGCGCTATGAGGGGGGGTTGGGGGACAACAATGGTCAGTAGAGGGGGGAGGGGAACAAAGGACAAAGGGGACTTGGCGTGGGCGAACTGCTGCGGGAGGCAGTGGGGAGAGAACAAAAGGTGGAGCCCGCGTGCTTTAAAACTTTGTCAGAGCTGTAGGTGGCCGCTATTTGTATACATTGGGTATGCAGCAAAGAATTTTACTGTGCCTTGTCACATGTTACAATCAAGTATTCCATTCCATTCCAACCTGTCCTATCCATATACCTGTCCAATTGCTTCTTAAATGTTGAGATAGTCCCTGCCTCAACTACCTCGTCCTCCGGCAGCCAGTTTCATACACGTGAAAAAGTGACCCTTCAGATTCCTATTAAATCTTTCCCCCTCCACCTTAACCCTGTCCCACCTGGTTTGCGATTCCCCTGCCCTGGGCAAGAGACTCTTGTGTGTCTTCACAACGCTATAAACAAGAGACGAACAACAACTTTTATAATATTGCAGAATAAGAAATAACCACTACACACCTAATGCTGTGATAAATATTTTAGCGCATGCTGTAGTTCATAGCACAATATTCTAAATTGAATTACTGCAACAAGAACAGAATTGTGTTCCTTTTGATGCAGTTTTTGGGATCTGTGTAACCAAGGCAACATTTTTCACATAATTTAAATCCCATAAAGACAGGTACATCAATTGACAAGTGCATCCTTGAATATTGCATTTCAATTCATGTCTTTATGTAAAGAACCACTTTACAATGGTGAGGTTTAAGCTTCACTAATTCTTCAATACATTTTATTACCGGCAAAATAGTTCAAAAGATGATTGAAGGGAAAAGGTTACTTACTGCACTAACCTCTGTTCATTCAAATCAGAGGGAGGAGAACTCCTCCATATGCTTACCCTCAGTTTATTTTAGTCATTTCTCGTGAGAGTTAAGGTCACACACTGCATGCATTAAGTATACTTGTGGAATGTTAAAATATCTCCAACCCAAACTCACTGCCAATCCATTCTGGGCTTAAAGGGAGAAAACAAGAGTGACTTGGAATTGAGAGAGGGGAAGGCTGAATATTTCCTCATAAATTTTACGTTGAGGTAAATTTTATCCTGAGGTTTGTCCTTTATACCAAATCATGAGAGAAATGGATCGGGTAAAGGCACAGTGTCCCTTGCCCAGAGTAGGGGAAGAGAAATCTGGATGGGCATTGTTTTAGTTTAGTTTAGTTTAGATACGCAACATGGAAACAGGTCCCTGCGGTCTACCGTGTCCATGCCAACTAGTGATCCCCGCACATCAAAACTATCCTACACACACTAGCGACAATTTACACTTAAACAAAGTATACAAACCCAGGCCAATTATCCTACAAATGGAGTGTGGGAGGAAACTGGAGATCCCGGAGAAAACCCATGCAGGTCACAGGCAGAACATGCAAACTCCGCACAGACAGCACCCGTAATCAGGATCAAACCCAGATCTCTAATGCTGTAAAGCTGAAAATCTACTGCTGTGCCACCCTTGGATTAAAGAGAGGGGAGAAAGATTTAATAGGAACCCATGGGGTGATTTTTTTTACACAAAGGGGGGTGGGGGTATGGAACAAGCTGCCGGAGGAGGTAGTTGAGGCAGGTACTATCGCAACGTTTAAGAACCATTTTGACAGGTACATGGATTGGATAGGTTTAGAGGTATATGGGCCAAACGCAGGCAGGTGGGACTAGTGTAGATGGGGCATATTGGTCGGTGTGGGCATCTTGGGCCAAAGGGCCTGTTCGCACATTGTATGATGCTATGACTCTTTTGAATCCTGGTTAGATGACTTCATGTGAAAGGGAATATCCATTTGATATGATGCTGAACCAAGTTTCATTCCACTAACAACAGAAAAAAATATCAAGGTTTTATTTTCTCACTGTTTTTTCAGTGGAGGCTCATTTTTGTGCACTCAGTCAGGTACAAAGATTATTCACTTTTTATAAGAGGCAGTCCAAGTGGAAATGGAGTACAAGGCCATCATTGGGCACAGCTAGATTTACATCAGTACTTCAGGCAAGAATAGAAAAGCATATGTTAAGTGTAGGCTACGGAACGATTCCCTCCCACATAAACCATACTGAAGACAACTCCCTCGGACACACGTTGAAGTCAAGTTCCACTTGTGTCACCATGTAGTTTTTTTCAGTTAAAAACCTACAGTGATATTCATTATTCATGTTTTAAATTCTGCTCTACACATATTTACGTAGCCCAGTTAGACACAAAAAGCTGGAGTAACTCAGCGGATCAGACAGCATCTCCGGAGAGAAGGAATAGGTGACACACGCTCAGACACGCTCAGACACGCTCAGACACGCTTTTTGTGTCTGTTTCCAGTTTAAATCAGCATCTGCAGTTCCTTCCTGCACTTTACTTACCCCAGCACAGGTTAGAAACACTTGTCGATTCTGCTATTGGGAAGATGTGTATTGTATTGTATTGTATTGTATTCAAATTTATTTGAGACAACAAAATTAATTTCCCTTACAGGCAGTATCATAAAAAATATATATATATTTTTTTAAATCATAAAAAAATAAAATAAATAATAAATAAATAATAAAACATATTAAAAATAAAATTGAAATTGAATTTAAAAAAAGCACAAACACAGAAAGTCCACGACACAACATAACATAAATGGCACCAAGGTGAGGATGGCACCATAGTCCAGCCAGCCTCCCCTCCGTGTTCATCCGTGGTCGGGGCCTTCCGAGCACCCACAGTCGCCGCCCCGGTTGGCCCGATGTTCAGGCCCTCACGCCGGGCTGGTGGAACGCCGACGCCGAACCCCGACTGTGAGCATCCTCCTCCTCAGCGGCCCGGACCTCCTGATCAGCCGCCTCCCGCTGCCGGAGTCCGCAGCTCCTGAGTCCACAGGCCGAGCCGGGCAGAGTCGCAGGACCCCGCGCTGTCCATCAGCGCCGCCCGCGTTGGGAGCTCCGCAAACCGCAGCTCCAGGATGTCGGTGCAGCAGGTCCAGCACTCCGGGCTCCAGACGGCGATGTTCCAGCGCTGTCCCGCCGCTGCTGGAGCTCCGGTCGATCCCGGCAGGAAATGTGGGGGATTTGGTTTAGCCACTAAAGGATTTTATTTTGAGTTGACCTATGAAGAACTGTTACCCCTCAGCAGTAACTGCGTACAAACACTTTGACAACCCATTTTGGCCACAGTGGAGATGGGGCAACTTGGCGTTGTGTGGATGGTGACACATTGGTTCACAATGTCACCAAATAAATGCAAAGTCAGTCCATTTGAACATTGTGAGGTCTGAATGCAATGCAAGAATCACAGTGGGGGGCCAATGGATAAACAGGCCCTTTGGCCCAATTGGCAACAACACTTATAGAGCTGGTCATCTTCGTCATAACATCTATGGAAAGATGTGTGGGCATCTTTCTTCAATTTTATTCACCGTAACTGCTGCATCTTTTGGATGTCACTTTGGATACTATGTATCCTGAAGACATTTTCTTTATCCAGAGGGTAACGAAAGCTACCGGAAGAGGTGGTTGAAGCAGGGACTATCGCAACGTTTAATAAACATTTAGACAGGTACATGGATCGGACAGGTTTAGAGGGATATGGGCCAAACGCAGGCAGGTGGGACCAGTGTAGATAGGACGTTGGTCGGTGTGTGAGCAAGTTGGGCTGAAGGGCCTGTTTCCACACTGTATCACTCTATAACTCTAGGGTGGTGAATCTGTGGAATTCATTGTCACAGACTCATTGGGTATTCCATGTGGAGATTGATGGGGTCTTGATTAGCAAGGGTGTCAAATGCTACGGGGAGAAGGCAGGAGAATGGGGGTTGGGAGGGAAAAATAGATCAGCCATGATAGAATGGTGGAGCAGATACAATGGACCAAATGGCCTAATTCTGCTCCTCTGTATTATGAACTTATTACAAGGAAAATCATCTTAATAATTTAGTGAATCATTACTTTCACAATAATGCTAATAGGTGGCATAGGGTAAATCTTGAATCTAAATGTGCGGCAAATCGGCAGAAGGTAAAAGATTCAAGATTCAAGATTCAAGAGATTTTATTGTCATTTGTCCCAGATAGGACAATGAAATTCTTGCATTGTTGCAGTGCAACAGGATATTGTAGTCATATATACAGATCCAAATACAAATACAAAAGGATTGCTCTGGTAAATATATGGACATTCCAATTTATTATTATGAATGTTAAAAAAAAACTAATTATTCAAACAAGAGGACATGACTTCAGAATTAAGGGACAGAAGTTTAGGGGTAACATGAGGGGGAACTTCTTTACTCAGAGAGTGGTAGCGGTGTGGAATGAGCTTCCAGTGGAAGTGGTGGAGGCAGGTTCATTGGTATCATTTAAAAATAAATTGGATAGGCATATGGATGAGAAGGGAATGGAGGGTTATGATATGAGTGCAGGCAGGTGGGACTAAGGGAAAAAAAGTTGTTCGGCACGGACTTGTAGGGCCGAGATGGCCTGTTTCCGTGCTGTAATTGTTATATGGTTATTAACGATGCAAGACTATGCTGATAAAGTCGAGGAATCTGACAACCATTAGAAAAATGGTTAAACCATTAAAAAAACCCCAACCTAGAATGTTTAGCTGTGGAGACAGTTGGCAAAAGATTCTACACTTTTCACAATAAGCTCTTCTTCTGAGATTAGCGACCTCAAAATGGCTGAGTCTTTCAGCCAGAGTTCATTTTGCATGAACGCTGAAGGTTACAGCTGTCATCTCCCATCAAGACCAGCTTCCGACATGATTCGATGCTTTACTTTTATATATTTTTCCGTATTTAAATGAGAGCAGTGTATGTCTTTGAAGTGTTGCCGGGTTTCCCTCTGTATAAACAGACAACTATAGGCAATCATACGGTATCTCAGAGGCCAATTGCACCAATATGTGAAGGAATCAGTCCCCTCGCTCACACCCAACCTAGTTTCCAATTGGGAATTTGAATTACTGGACCATTTTTATAACATGGATCCCTCATTTCTTCACTAAGTGTTTTTCCTTAAGACGTTACCATCTCAGATTGTCAAAGTCACTGCTCCCTCCGTGAATTATTTGTTTTGCTGTTGCCTTTCTTCGAAAGGTAATGGTGGGCGTCTCTTTAGTTAATTTAGTTTATTATCATGTGTACCAAGGTCCAGTTAAAAGCTTTGTTATTGTTTGCCATCCCGTCAGCGGAAGGACTATACGTGATTACAATCAAGCCGGGGGCTCCAACATCAAGACCCGGAGCGCGGCCTTGCATCGCCCGGCGTGGCTTTAATGGCCGCGGGACTTACTTACCATCGCCCGCCGGGGGCTTTGACTCTGACATCTGGAGGAGAATGGGGAGTGCAGGGGAGGGATAAGACTTTGCCTTCCATCACAACGAGGAGGAGATGCGCTGTGATGGTAGTTTGTGTAAATTGTGTTGTGTCTTGGTTCTTCTACTTGCTTGTATGACTGCAGAAACCAAATTCCGTTTGAACCTCAATGAGGTTCAAATGACAACAAATAAATTGTATAATTGTATCATAAACCCCGACACCCGTACTAATCAAGAATCTATCTATCTCTGCCTTAAAAATATCCATAGACTTGACCTCCGTGGCCTTCTTTAGCAAGGAATTCAACAGATTCTCCACCCTCTGACTAAAGAAATTCCTCCCCACCTCCTTCGGAAAGGAACGTCCTTTAATTCTGAGGCTATGACCTCTAGCGCTAGACTTTCCCACTGCAGGCATATTAGATTGGAGTGTGTTAGCTGGAAGGAGAGATCAGCCAAACTTGAGCAGTGTCAATTGTGCTATAACATAATCGCTGAGCACTTGCTTAACAGAAATTGAAACATGCTTTGAAATCGCTTTCTGCAGTGTGTATCTAAAGCATTACACAGAGCATAAATAGGAGAACAGGTGAACCAGGAGATTGGTTGCACACTCTTGATCCAAACCTTTGACAAAGACAGGATTATGTTAAGGGATCACTAACTTACTCTACAGTGCCTTGTGTTTAAGAAGGAACTGCAGATGCTGGAGAATCGAAGGTACACAAAAATGCTGGAGAAACTCAGCGGGAGCAGCAGCATCTATGGAGCGAAGGAAATACCCTAGTTCCTTCACTCCATAGATGCTGCTGCACCTGCTGAGTTTCTCCAGCATTTTTGTGCACACTCCACAGGGCCCTTGGCTTCAAAAATAGAAGCATGGAGTGCAAAAGCAGGAAGGTTAACTAAAATACTGATAGAGCATAACTAGATTAATACATATAAATATGGTCACCATATTTTGGGACAGATGTCCAAAGGTCCAGAAAAATGGTGCAGTAAGGGTGTACCAGCAGGGTTTCATGGATGAGGATTTTTGCTATAAGACTAGAATGAAGAAGCTTTTAGTTTAGTTTAGAGATACAGCACAGAAACAGCCACTTTGACCCACGGAGTCCGCGCCGACTAACGATCCATATATACTACCACTATCCCACACATTGGGGATAATTTACAATCTTTACCAGACAATTAACCTACATACATAGTGTTTAAGAAGGTACTGCAGATGCTGGAGAATCGAAGGTACACAAAAAAGCTGGAGAACCTACATACATACATGTCTTTGGAGTGTGGGTGAAAACTGGAGCACCTAGGGAAAAACCATGCGGCCACGGGGAGACAGTACAAACTCTATACAGACAGCACCCATAGTCAGGCTTGAACCCGGGTCTATGGCACTACAAGGCAGCAACTCTACCGCTGCGCCACCGTGCCGCCCAGAAGCCACCATTGTGTTTCTCAGGACAAAATCTAAGAAGAGATTTCATAAAGATGCTGCAAGCTGATGAAGAAGGGTCTCGACCCAAAACGTCACCCATTCCTTCTCTCCAGAGACGCTGCCTGTCCCGCTGATGTTACTCCAGCATTTTGTGTCTACCTTTGCTGCAAGATGATGACAGGCTCTGGGAGTTAAAGAGAGTGAAGTTGTCCTCGTGTACGCATGATTCAAGAATCAGGGGACATAGATTTAAAGTGAAGGGCGAAAGATACGAACAAGTGAAATATATTTTATTTATAGAGTGGAAATAATTTAGAACTCACTGCCTGTAAGGGTGGTGGAAACAATGTCAATCAGGACCTTCAGAAAGGAATTGCTTGAAACCTTGAGGCAAAAATATTTAACTGATTATGGGGAAAGAACAAGGAAATGGGATTGAATGTATTATTTTGATAGAGAGCCGATAGATATTCAGCAATAGCCTCCTTCTGTGCAGCAGCGATTCCACAAAGTAATTATTTATCAGCTAACATAAAGGTATTTTACTTGGGTTATAAATTACTACAGGTATCAATCCATTTTAAACTTACTATGATCAACATCACACCTGTTTGTAGTTTCATTTAAAAAAAACACATGGAAAAATTTAAAATAATCCAGTATGTTTTTCCTTGACACAGTCACTGACACAATAATAATTGAAGCATACAGTCACGCAATCCCGTCCTGAATTTCGTCAGTTCTTTCCAAAGCAAGGTGAGTTTCCAAGATTAGAACACTGTTATTTCCTTGCCCTCAGAAAGAGAGCAAGTGGCTAACAATGAAGTTGTTAATGTGCAATCTCTTGACTCCATAAATGTCCAGGCATTCAACCCAATTTAAGTTCACACTGTTAAACGATTTAACAAAAGACGTCAGTCAGGTCAGGAATTCTGCCTAAAATCTCACAACTTCATCATTTTCTGCTGGGTTATTTCATTGAGAGATACGTATTGGGGAAATCCACTGTCTTTCACACTTACAGCATGAGAACCAGTTTAGTTCATTTTACAAGGTACACAAAATTGCTGGAGAAACTCAGCGGGTGCAGCAGCATCTATGGAGCGAAGGAAATAGGTGACGTTTCGGGCCGAAACCCTTCTTCAGACTGATGGGGGTGGGGGGGGGGGGGGGAGAGGAAGGAAAAGGGGAGGAGGAGGAGCCCGAGGGCGGGCGGATGGGAGGGTGGGAGGAGACAGCTAGAGGGTTAAGGAAGGGGAGGAGACAGCAAGGGCTAGCAAAATTGGGAGAATTCAATGTTAATGCCATCCGGACGCAAGGTCCCCAGGCGGAATATGAGGTGCTGTTCCTCCAATTTCCGCTGTTGCTCACTCTGGCAATGGAGGAGACCCAGGACAGAGAGGTCGGATTGGGAATGGGAGGGGGAGTTGAAGTGCTGAGCCACCGGGAGGTCAGGTTGGTTATTGCGGACTGAACGGAGGTGTTCGGCGAAACGATCACCCAACCTACGCTTAGTCTCCCCGATGTAAATCAGCTGATACCTAGAGCAGAGGATGCAGTAGATGAGGTTGGAGGAGATGCAGGTGAACCTTTGTCGCAGCTGGAACGATTGCTTGGGTCCTTGAATGGAGTCGAGGGGGGAGGTGAAGGGACAGGTGTTGCATTTCTTGCGGTTGCAGGGTTCATTTTACAGTTTAGTTTATTGTCATGTGTACCGAGGTACAGTGAAAAGCTTTTGTTGCATGCTAAGCAGTCAGCAGAAAGACAATACATGATTACCATCGATCCATTTATACAGTGTATAGAAACATGATAAGGGAATAATATTTAGTGCAAGGTAAAGGCAGCAAACTCCGAACAAGGATATCCAATGAGGTAGATAGGAGTTCAACACTGCTCTGGTTGTGGTAGGATGATTTAGTTGCCTGATAACAGCTGGGAAGACACTGTATCTGAATCTGGAGGTGTGCGTTTTCACACTTCTATACTTTTTGCCTGATGGGAGAGGGGAGGAGAGGAAGTGGCCATCGTGTAACACATCCTTAATTATGCTGCTGGCCTTGCCGAGGAGCGTGTGGGATAATGGGCGGGAGGTTGGTTTGTGTGATGGTTTGGGCTGCTTCCACGATTCGCTGCAATTTCTTCCGGCCTTGGATGGAGTTGTTCTTACGGTTGATGTTTGTTTTACCTCTCTCAGATTAGCCTTGGTTTAGATCTGCAATTCACTAAAACCTATTCACCGAGTCTGTACTTCTCAAAAAAAATCTTGAGTAAAATAATGGCAAAAGGGGGAGGAGTTGTACAGTTTAATCGCAACAGGGAAGAAGGATCTCCTGTGGAGTCCTGTATTTAGCAATGTTACAAAACTTTGAGATTTAAAAAATCAAGTCTGCAATTTATCCCATCAGATAAAGCATAAAAATAAGTTTAATTTGACACCTAATTCACTTTCATATCTCAAGTAATAAAAAAGTTATGGCCATTTTCATACTCGGAAATTAGCATCTTGTTCCCTATTGATTTTCTATGGACATAACAAAAAAGCTGTGATCATGGACAGTCAAAAGCCCATAAACTTCTTAAAAATTAAGAGAACTGAATGAAATTTTCAGTTATCATAGATTGAACAATTCTGAAACAAATATAAAATAATCTTACTTGGATGACCTGAAATTAAAGCATATAATTAGTTAGTTACCCAATTGTAGCTAATTTCAAACTTCAATTACTAGATCTAAACATCTATCCATTTCTTAATAAATGATTAACATTTTTAAATAGCCTAAGTGTCCAAATAATATTCACAAATAATTCACAATAAAACATGATTTTTAAATCTCATTAACATCAATTTATAGGCCAAATGGAAGGAATTTAGTGTTCAATTGCTGTAAATTAAAGTCCATTTTAAATCGGCTTTCTAGTGTGTTCCTGTGAACGCGCTGGTTTAGAACGTTCACATTGCGGTAGATTTGTGCCCTCAAATGCCCAGAAAAATACTGCGGGATATAAAGAGCCCAAAATGAGCTACTCGCTATAGTAAACTTTGTATATAGGGTTCTTAAGAAGCCCCTTTTAATGTAAAAATAAAGTACATACCTTTAATTGTTTGCTTTATAAAACCCTGGGGCTGCGAGAGGTCGCGGGTTTAGAGAGTGATTTTAAAACTACTATAACTATTGTATAACTATTATACAAGGCCATAAAAACTAATAATACCTTTTGCGACGGGGTCTTTCAGCGATTTTTCGTTAATGACTTACTAGGCTGAACATTTTCGATTGGAACAGCCAAAAATCACGTTTTAAACCCACCCCCTCTAAACAGCGCCAAAATCGCGCACACGGGCTGGGGCAGATTCTCAATGACGATTCAGGTAGGTTTTGTAACATACCTACTGTACTGTACCTTGGTGGAACCAGCCTGTTGCTGAAGGTGCTCCTCAGTGAGCTGCATTGTCCAAGATGCTCCGCAGTTTGAGGAGTATCCTCCCCTCCAAGACCACCTCCCATGAATCCAGCTCCGCCTCCAGAAGAGAGCCAGCCTTCATGATGAGTTCGTTAATCCTATTGGCATCCGCGGTGTTTCGCCCTGCTGCCCCAGCACAGCAGAGCGAAGAAGATGGCGCTGGCTACTACCAATTGGTAGAACATCTGTAGCATCTTACTGCAGATGTTGAAAGAATGAAGCCGTCTCAAAAAGTACAGCCGGGTTCATAGAGCTGCCTGATTTCTCTAGTATTTCCGGCATTTGAAAAAAATTTCAATGCATTGACAGAATTTAGTTTGGATTTTGAGAAACCAATGTCAATCATCTAGATCTGCAGGCTGCAATTCCTTGATCTCCGTAACAGATGTGATTTCCTATATGTTGGTCTTCCAATAATTCAAAGACCAGGAGCCTGGATTTATTCTGCAAGGGCTGACATGGGGATTGCATTTCCACAGAGGTTTAAGTTGCAAATCTAGCAGGAGCATTTGTAAAAGCGATGGAAATTCTACATAACCTTTTGAACCTTTGCAGCATGTCAGGGTGACACGTTTCGATGAAGCTGGTCGGCAAGCCTAAAGGAGATTACACCATTTAGATTCCAAATTTTAATATCAGGAACCTGCTCACATTTAATGTAAAAACTTCAATTTACTTCAATCCAGTCGTCAGAGTGACACAGAGATGGGGTTGTCAGTACATGGGACCTCATACAATGCAATGTCCACAAGTCTGGATTCATGCCACATAGGTGTCAGGCCAACCAGCTTATTTGGAACAGCATTCCAGCTATAAACCATATCAGCACAGCACATAGATAGGACATGATTAGAGGAATATGGGCCAAATGCAGGCAGGTAGGACTGGCGTAGATGGGACATGTAGGCTGGTGTTGGGAAGTTGGGCCGAAGGGCCTGTTTCCACACTGTAAGACTCTATGACTATGATACAGTAATGATAATTACTGTGAGAAACCATAATTAAAATTGCTTCTCAAAAATGTTCTTACATTATAAGAGTAGAAACATAGAAACATAGAAACATAGAAATTAGGTGCAGGAGTAGGCCATTCGGCCCTTCGAGCCTGCACCGCCATTCAATATGATCATGGCTGATCATCCAACTCAGTATCCTGTACCTGCCTTCTCTCCATACCCCCTGATCCCTTTAGCCACAAGGGCCACATCTAACTCCCTCTTAAATATAGCCAATGAACTGGCCTCAACTACCCTCTGTGGCAGAGAGTTCCAGAGATTCACCACTCTCTGTGTGAAAAAAGTTCTTCTCATCTCGGTTTTAAAGGATTTCCCCCTTATCCTTAAGCTTTGACCCCTTGTCCTGGACTTCCCCAACATCGGGAGCAATCTCCCTGCATCTAGCCTGTCCAACCCCTTAAGAATTTAGTAAGATTCTATAAGATCCCCTCTCAATCTCCTAAATTCTAGAGAGTATAAACCAAGTCTATCCAGTCTTTCTTCATAAGACAGTCCTGACATCCCAGGAATCAGTCTGGTGAACCTTCTCTGCACTCCCTCTATGGCAATAATGTCCTTCCTCAGATTTGGAGACCAAAACTGTATGCAATACTCCAGGTGTGGTCTCACCAAGACCCTGTACAACTGCAGTAGAACCTCCCTGCTCCTATACTCAAATCCTTTTGCTATGAAAGCTAACATACCATTCGCTTTCTTTACTGCCTGCTGCACCTGCATGCCTACTTTCAATGACTGGTGTAAGTAATTATATTTAAAAGTCGCACTCTTTGTCTGTATGACTCGTTATCACCTAGTCCACAGCCAACAATGGACCAGTCTGGGCTCCATCTTTCATTGATCATCAATACCTTTTTGCATTTCTTTCATTCATTAGTTTTATACCATCTATATCACCATCTATTTCTCTCGTTTCCCTTTCCACTGACTCTCAGTGTGACAAAGGGTCTCGACCTGAAACATCACCTATTCCTTTTCTCCAGGGATGCTGCCTGACACGTTAAGTTACTCCAGCTTTTTGTGTCTATCTTCGGTTTAAACTCGCATCTGCAGTTCCTTCATACATTCCCAAGACTAGATGTTACCGACTGTTCTTGCAATGTGACAAGGTGCATGCACTGTGTACCACTGTCATCTGTCTCCTTAATTGCTATAGTTTGTTTTTAATATTTAATGAATCCACACCATAGGTTTAAGCACAGCATTGCAAATGTTCATTGTGCTGTTTATCAAAGTCGATGAGGTGAAATAAGGATAGAAGGCATTGGTAAAAGACTGAATACAGAAACTAGATTAGCTTCACAGAAAGTGGATTCCAGTTTGAAAGGGGCAAGGTAGCGTCTATAGGGATTCCTGCCACACTGAACATAAAAATTCAGACAAACTTAAATTCAGACAAACAGCTGCCCAGGTATTTGTAGGTGGACAAAAATGCTGGAAAAACTCAGCGGGTGAGGCAGCATCCATGGAGCGAAGGAAATAGGCAACGTTTCGGGTCGCCTATTTCGCCAAGGGATATGGGGAGAAGGCAGGCACGGGTTATTGATAGGGGATGATCAGCCATGATCACAATGAATGGCGGTGCTGGCTCGAAGGGCCGAATGGCCTCCTCCTGCACCTATTTTCTATGTTTCTATGTTTCTATGAAACCCTTCTTCAGAGTCTGAGGAAGGGTTTCGACACAAAACGTTGCCTATTTCCTTCGCTCCACAGATGCTGCCTCACCCGCTGAGTTTCTCCAGCATTTTTGTCCACCTTCGATTTTCCAGCATCTGCAGTTCCTTCTTAAACACCAGGTATTTGTAGATAGATTTAATGTTGGTAACTCCTTGCAGTAAATTGTGCTCATGGGGTATTGGTAGATATACATAAAATTCTGGATAGAAGGAATGGGTGATGTTTCTGGTCAAGACCCTTCTTCAGACAGGTGTTGTGTCTTTAGAAGTCTTCTGGGATAAAAATCATGATATACAATTAGAAGTCATTGATATTGCCACACTAACCTTAAATTGGGGCATATTCCTCTCTAGTAGGATGCTACAATTAATTAATTAATTAATGTGATTTTAATAAATAAACCAAGATAATTTTACAGAAGAATAATTATTTATGCGTTAAATTGTAATTAGTTGTACTCAAAAGAACAGAGGGTGTTAAGTCTTTGAAGAGATGACAATGCAGACAGAATTATTGAAGTCAGTCCACCATCAATTGAAAACTAAACAAATACTTAGTTTGCAGCAGATCTCTAAAAATAAGCTTTTGCTTGATTAAAGAGCTAATGACAGCCACAATTACTGCTGTAAATTTTAAGTGTCTTAGATCTGTCACTTGAAGCCAGTCTAGTTACTGCTTTAAATATCGGCGCTTGTAAATCACTGCCTGATAGCTTTATTTTCACCCAATTTAGTTTTGTGGTGGTCATCAGGTATTCCATGTGTGCCTGGTTCCTTCGTGTCTGAAGATTATGGTGCTGCAAATGCATAGGTTGAGGGGAATTTTGTCGTGCTGTATAAAATGATGAGGGGCCTGGATTTAATGGTCAGGTCGGGGGGAGTTCGCGACGCCGCCACGGGTACCATGTTATCTTGTGCTTCCTGCTCCATGGTCGGATAGTCGGTGACTAAACCGTCTACCGCAGCTGGTTTGCCAGGTGAGGAGGAGGCTGTGGACGCCCAGCAGGACCAAAAACAAGACCTGTCATAGGGCGGATGAGCTTCTAGCGAGCCAACGGCCATCCACACTTCCGAAGAAGTTGCGATCACTGTCGTACACGGCATTGTAAGGCACCGTGCCCCTTGATGTTTTCAACCATGATGATGATGATGGATAGAATAAATAGAAGATAAGCACAAAAAGCTCGAACAATTCAGCAGAACAAGCAACGTCGCTGGAGAGAAGGAATGGGTGACGTTTCGGGTCGAGACCCTTCTTCAGACTGGTTAGGAATATGGGAAACGAGAGATATAGACGATGATGCAGAGAGATAAAGAACAATGAATGAAAGATATGAAAAAAAGTAACAATGGTAAAGGAAACAGGCCATTGTTTGTTGTGTGTTGGGTGAAAGCAAGAAGCTGGTGCAACTTGGGTGGGAGAGGGATTGAGATAGAGGCAAGGCCAGGGTTACTTGAAGTTAGAGAAATGAATACTCATACCTCTGGGATGCAAGCTGCCCAAGCGAAGGAAGGACTTATTCCCTTCACTGCAAGGACCTACACCACTGTGGCCACTTCTCATTTTACTCCTGCCATTGGGAAGAAGGTAGAGGAGTCTGAACATTGTAACCTCCAGGTGCAGGAATAGCTAGTTTCCTACACCCATTGAAAACAACTAAACTTCGAATTACGATCTGTCTTGGGTGACTAGGGACTTCAGGCTTTTGGTCTACATTAATTTTGTCTTTACTAAATTCGGCAAACTTTATTTGTTTGTCTATCATGTTATCTCTTGAGTACTGAGTTTACAGGCCTGCTGGGCTGCTGCAAGTAAGAAGCTAATTGTTCTGTTTTGGAACAAATGCCAATTTTACTTCGGAGTCACGTGAGTGACTTCGTGAAGAAGCCCGCTCAGGGCGCAGGTGCGGCATTACGCCAGCAAGTGCAACAGCGGCGGCAGCTGGAGTCAGGCTCTCCAGCTGCACTTTAAAAGCGCACTTTCAGGTAAGTGAAGGGTGCGTTGGGAACGGAGCGAGTAGGAGTTGGTTTTTGTTTCAGGAAAACATGTCCCAACGCAAGAGACTCGCGACCAGAGCTGCCCGAGCTTTAACTCCGCCAGAGGAGTCAATTCCAGCGGGGCAGCAGCCAGCGGCACTACCGCTGGAACAGCGGTTTGAGATTCCTCAGACCGAGCCGGGCCCAGTCACGCCAGAGCCTACACGGCGGGCTGGGAAAGCCACCTGTAAAACTAACCGGCCGGTCGATTCCGATTCGTCGGAGGAGGACATGTCCACCCCCCAGCTGGGGAGAGACAGCCGCTTAAGCAGCATCATGCAGCTGCTGGAGGGGATGGTCTACCGGGAGCAGCAGCGCTCTCGGTCAGACAGGACAGGCGCCCCCTCCATGGTGCTGAGTCCGGCACCCCCCTTTGCGACCTCGGACCAGGACTGGGAGGTCAGCATCGGTGACCAGGAGCAGGCTGGTCTGAATATGGGGCAGGCGGAAGGTACCGACAAAGAGCAGGGTGTGCAGGAAGAGCTGCTAGGGGTAGTAACACGATTCGTTGCTACCCCACGGGTTGGAGCACCACTGCAACCTAGAATGGCTGCAAGTATCAATCATCTATCAAATAAGCCATTGCAGGAAAAGGTGCTCGCCCAAGTGCTGGACGAGCACATTGCCCTGGACAACTGTGAAGCCCTGAAGGTCAAGAGCCTCAACCCTCAGATATGGGGTAACGTGGGTGGACCTATCCGCACTCAGGAGGTCAAACTCCAGCGGGTACTTCGCCTCCTGACGGCGGCGATAACAGCATACGCACGGGGAGTCGAGACCACAGAAATGACAGCTCATCAACAGGATGTCTTGGCGCTCATGTGCACCACGCAATATGAGCTGAACAATCTCAGGAGAGATAACATTAGGCCGGCACTGAATCCTAAATTTGCAGGATTGTGTAAGGCTCCCACTGTAGAGACCGACTCATTTCTTTTTGGACAAGATTTAAATAAACAACTGAAAGAAATGGAGGAGGCTTCGAAAACCTTTAGCCTCATGAGGGCAACACCGCCAGCACCTGTACCGAAGCTGTTTATAACACCAAGGCGGCAGCACACCACTGCATCCACCAGTCGGCATCATCCATATGCGACTGGTCAAAGCTTGGGGCCGCACTATCCCCAGAAACCTTTTTTAGGTCAGGGCCTGCAGCGGACCCCCTGGAAAATGCGCCCTCCCCCCAACATCGCCAGCTCGTCAACAGAAAACATCCAAAAAGAGAAAACCTCAACCCCGCCAATAACCATGGAGGTAGGTGGATCTGGTTCCTACCCGCATATTGTGAATAAGGGTGAATTACTAACAGGGGGAAGGTTACGCTTATTTACAAAAGCATGGGGGAGGATCACAGATGATAAATATATACTTAATAGTATTCAAGGTTATAAAATAGAGTTTATTTCGAGTATACCGCCAGTTCAACACATGCCTAAGAGGACATTTGTACTCTCCAACAAACAACAACTGGAGGGACAAGCGGAACTGGTAAGGCTTATAAACAAAGGGGTCATAGGAAAAACTATTCATGAGCCCTTGGAATTTGTTTCCAATATATTTACTAAATGTAAAAAGGATGGTGGATGTCGCATCATCATTGACTTAACATCCTTGAATGTGTTTGTTAAGTATATACATTTCAAAATGGAAACATTTGCGACTGCTAGACAATTGATTTTCAAAGGATACTATATGGCCAGCATCGATCTCAAAGATGCTTACTATCTAGTACCGATACATAAAGATTATAGCAGATATCTTAAATTTATCTGGATGGGGGAGCTTTGGCAGTATAAAGCACTGCCTAATGGGCTTACTTCAGCTCCAAGACTATTCACTAAAATATTGAAGCCAGCCATGGCAATGTTAAGGAAACAAAACCATATAGTCATGGCATATTTGGACGACATCCTCATAGTTGGGAAAACTATGGAATTGGCTGTAGCAGCAGTATCAGCTACAAAACAGCTCCTAGAAACTCTAGGGTTTGTCTTACATCCAGATAAATCTAAGTTAAATCCATCCACAATTATGGACTACTTGGGGTTCACAATTAACTCAGTCCAAATGACGATTACCATGCCAAGGGAAAAAATGATTGCATTAACACAATCATGTGAAAACTTAAAAGTAAAGAGAAAGCCAACTATCCGACAAGTGGCTGCAGTAATTGGGAAAATGGTAGCAGCCTTTCCAGCTATCCAATTTGGACCTTTGCACTATCAAAATTTGCAAAGAGCAAAGATAATAGCATTAAAATGGCACAGAGGTCATTATGATCGGATTATGACTATACCCCCTGAAGCAATAGCAGAGCTACAGTGGTGGATTCAATATATTTGGCATGGTTATAGTCCTATAGTTATCACTAATCCTACGTTAGTAATCCAAACCGATGCTAGTGCTCAAGGCTGGGGAGCAACTAACTCCATATCCAGCACAGGTGGTAGATGGACTAACTCAGAATCCTCATTACTATCTACACTGGGCATTAACACTTTGGAAATGTTGGGCGCCTTTTATGGTTTGAAAGCATATGCTTCTGATATGCGTCACTTGCATGTTAGATTAGAAATAGATAATACAACGGTGGTGGCTTATATTAACCATATGGGCGGCATCAAATCTTTATCATGCGACAAATTGGTTAATATGATTTGGCAATGGTGTGTCGAAAGACATATTTGGCTTTCAGCTACCTATCTACCAGGTAAGCTAAACATAGTGGCGGACACCAGGTCACGGAAATTCAATGATAACATCGAATGGATGTTAAATCCTAAAACATTTGCTAAAATTGTAAAGCAATATGGAAAGCCAGATATAGATTTATTTGCATCAAGACTGAATCACCAACTACCAGTCTATGTCGCGTGGGAACCAGATCCGGAGGCAGCAGCGGTAGACGCTTTTACGTTAGATTGGGGAAAGTTTGTGTTTTATGCTTTTCCCCCCTTCTGCCTCATTAGTCGGGTGCTTCGAAAAATCCAGACGGATTCAGCGTCTGGAGTTTTGGTGGTGCCCGACTGGCCTACACAGCCATGGTTCCCAATTCTCCAGGACATGGTGGTGGAAACACCTATGGTATTCCCCAGTCATCCAGGGTTACTGACTCACCCAGTATCAGGCATCAGCCACCCATGCCACAAAGATATGAATCTCCTGGGTTGCAGATTTTAAACCGACCTTACCTGGATCTGGGGCTATCGGAACAAACCATCGCCACCATGTCAGCATCCCTACAGATATCCACGAAGAGGCAGTACCTCACCTGCATCAAAAAATGGGAAACGTACTGCCAGAAAACCGGGATTGCTTATAAAACGGCCACAGTAGCGGATGTTCTGGAATTCCTGGCAGACTTACATCATCGTGAAGATTTGAGCTACAGTGCCATCAACACGGCACGTAGTGCTCTTTCAAATTACCTCAAACCTGCGGGACATCAGGCCATGGGAGCCCATCCGCTGGTGGTAAAACTGATGAGGGGCATATTTAACAGCAAGCCCCCCCCCCCGAGATATACAAAAATCTGGGATGTCAGTGTTGTACTAACATACCTTCGGGACAGACCACCAGCCAGATCTCTCAGCTTAGAGCAGTTGACTTTAAAAACACTCATGCTCATGGCGCTAGTATCTGCACAGAGGGTCCAGTCCTTACATAAACTTCGACTGGACAACATGGACACTACATCAGATCAGATCACTTTCACTATTCAAGGTCTGATAAAACAGTCCAGGCCAGGAACATCAAACACGCTAGTGGCATTCCGGGCATACCCACTAGAGCCACGATTGTGTGTGGTGACCCACATAAATATTTACATAGACACTACCCATAACATCAGAGGAAGTGAGAGAGCCTTATGGGTCAGCCACAGGAAACCACATGGCAGGGTAACAAGTCAAACCATTTCAAGGTGGTTGAAACAGGTTTTGGAAGCTGCTGGAATTAACATTAATCTGTTTAAATCTCATTCCACCAGGGCAGCATCCACATCATCGGCGGCCAGAATGGATGTGCCTGTGGACTTAATCCTCAAGAAAGCAGGATGGTCACGGGAAGCCACATTCAGAACATTTTATAATAAACCGTTGGTGGAACCTGATATATTTGCAGTCAGCATTTTAGAAACTGCAAATGTTTAATTTAAAGCCCGGGGGAGCTATTTTTTTCTTTTGTTATTGTTAATAAATACCGTTTTGTTTTCAAAACAGATTCATTGGTTGATTACAATAACACTTCCTTCCTCAAGAGCTTTCGGTAGTGAGTGTATAAACTGTTACACGGTTTGAAATCACAGAGCTTTGAAATCTTCACGAAGTCACTCACGTGACTCCGAAGTAAAATAGTAAGATTAAACGAGAACTTACTAGTTTGAAGTTTGATCTGTATTTTATGAGGAGTTACGATGAGGGATTACGTGCCCTCCGCTCCCACCCTCATTACATGGATCAAACCGATAAATTGATGTCTCTTTGTTCTTTACTATGTTACTTCAAATACGTGTCTGTCTGTGATTCCACACCGCTGCTTGGAAGCATGCCGCACCTGCGCCCTGAGCGGGCTTCTTCACGTAATCCCTCATCGTAACTCCTCATAAAATACAGATCAAACTTCAAACTGGTAAGTTCTCGTTTAATCTTACTATTAAACACCATTGATTCTTGAGAGTCATGGGAAGGATTAAAGGGCCTCCCAAAGATCTCTTCGATGGTGGTCAGCATGGCAGTGCAGCATTAGAGTTGCTGTCTACAACACCAGTGACCAGGGTTCAATTCTGACCACGGTCTGTATAGAGTTTATACATTTTCTCCCCGTGGCCTGCATGGGTTTCCTGTGGGCCAAAGGACTTGTTTCTGCACTGTATCTCTAAACTAAACTGAACTAAAATGATAAGCATTAAGATATAAGAGTTGCTGCCTAACAGTGCTTATAGCGCCAGAGACCCGGCTTTGATCCTGACCACGGGTGCTATCTGTGCGGAGTTTGTACATTCTCCCTGTGACCTGCGTGGGTTTTCTCCGGGTGCTCCAGTTTCCTCCCACATTCCAAAGGCGTACAGGTTTGTAGGTTAATTGGCTTCTGTAAAATTGGAACTTGGCCCTAGTGTTTGTAGGATAGTGTTAATGTGTGGGGAGCACAGGTCGGCACTGTGTAGGTGGGCCAAAGGGCCTGTTTTTGTGTTGTATCTCTAAACTAAACTAAACTAAGAGGTCAGCACCCGTGACTTCAATCTACATATAGATTGGGTGAATCAAATTGGCAGGGGTGCTGAGGAAGAGGATTTCTTGGAATGTATGCGGGATAGTTTTCTAAACCAACATGTAGAGGAACCAATGAGAGAGCAGGTTATTCTAGACTGGGTATTGAGTAATAAAGAAGGGTTAGTTAGCAATCTTGTTGTACGTGCCCCCTTGGGCAAGAGTGACCATAATATTTTTTGAGTTCTTCATTAGAATGGAGAGTGACACCGTTAATTCAGAAACAAGGATACTGAACTTGAAGAAAGGTAACTTTGAGGGTATGAGACGTGAATTGGCCAAGATAGACTGGCAATTGATTCTTAATGGGTTGACCATGGATATGCAATGGAAGGCATTTAAAGACTGCATGGATGAATTGCAACAATTGTTCATCCCAGTTTGGCAAAAGAATAAATCAGGGAAGGTACTACATCCATGGATAACAAGGGAAATCAGGGATAGTATCAAAACAAAAGATGAAACGTACAAATTAGCCAGAAAAAGCAGCCTACCAGAGGACTGGGAGAAATTCAGAGACCAGCAGAGGAGGACAAAGGGTTTAATTAGGAAAGGGAAAATAGATTATGAAAGAAAACTGGCAGGGAACATAAAAACTGACTGCAAAAGCTTTTATAAATGTGTGAAGAGAAAAAGATTAGTTAAAACAAATGTAGGTCCCTTGCAGTCAGAAACGGGTAAATTGATCATGGAGACCAAGGACATGGCAGACCAATTGAATAACTACTTTGGTTCTGTCTTCACTAAGGAAGACATAAATAATCTGCAGGAAATAGCAGGGGACCGGGGGTCAAATGAGATGGAGGATCTGAGTGAAATCCAGGTTAGCCGGGAAGTGGTGTTAGGTAAATTGAATGGATTAAAGGCCGATAAATTCCCAGGGCCAGATAGGCTGCATCCCAGAATACTTAAGGAAGTAGCCCCAGAAATAGTGGATGCATTAGTGATAATTTTTCAAAACTCTTTAGATTCTGGAGTAGTTCCTGAGGATTGGAGGGTAGCTAATGTAACACCACTTTTTAAAAAGGGAGGGAGAGAGAAAACGGGGAATTACAGACCAGTTAGTCTAACGTCGGTAGTGGGGAAACTGCTAGAATCAGTTATTAAAGATGGGATAGCAGCACATTTGGAAAGTGGTGAAGTCATTGGACAAAGTCAGCATGGATTTATGAAGGGTAAATCATGTCTGACGAATCTTATAGAATTTTTCGAGGATGTAACTAGTAGAGTGGATAAGGGAGAACCAGTGGATGTGTTATATCTGGACTTTCAGAAGACTTTCGACAAGGTCCCACATAAGAGATTGGTATGCAAACTTTAAGCACACGGTATTGGGGGTTCAGTATTGATGTGGATAGAGAACTGGCTGGCAGACAGGAAGCAAAGAGTAGGAGTAAACGGGTCCTTTTCACAATGGCAGGCAGTGACTAGTGGGGTACCGCAAGGCTCAGTTCTGGGACCCCAGCTATTTACGATATATATTAATGATTTGGACGAGGGAATTGAATCCAACATCGCCAAGTTTGCGGATGACACTAAGCTGGGGGGCAGTGTTAGCTGTGAGGAGGATGCTAGGAGGCTGCAAGGTGACTTGGATAGGCTGGGTGAGTGGGCAAATGCATGGCAGATGCAGTATAATGTGGATAAATGTGCGGTTATCCACTTTGGTGGCAAAAACAGGAAAGTAGATTATTATCTGAATGGTGGCCGATTAGGAAAGGGGGAGATGCAACGAGACCTGGATGTCATGGTATACCAGTCATTAAAAGTAGGCATGCAGGTGCAGCAGGCAGTGAAGAAGGCGAATGGTATGTTAGCATTCATAGCAAAAGGATTTGAGTATAGGAGCAGGGAGGTTCTACTGCAGTTGTACAGGGTCTTATGTAAGACCACACCTGGAGTATTGCGTACAGTTTTGGTCTTCTAATCTGAGGAAAGACATTCTTGCCATAGAGGGAGTACAGAGAAGGTTCACCAGATTGATTCCTGGGATGTCAGGACTTCCATATGAAGAAAGACTGGATAGAATTCTCAAGGGGTTGGACAGGCTAGATGTAGGAAGATTGTTCCCGATGTTTGGGAAGTCCAGATCAAGGGGTCCCAGTTTAAGGATAAGGGGGAAATCTTTTAGGACCGAGATGAGGAAAGCTTTTTTCACACAGAGAGTGGTGAATCTCTGGAATTCTCTGCCGCAGAAGGTAGTTGAGGCCAGTTCATTGGCTATATTTAAGAGGGAGTTAGATATGGCCCTTGCGGTTGAAGGGATCAGGGGGTATGGAGAGAAGGCAGGTACAAGATACTGAGTTGGATGATCAGCCATGATCATATTGAATGGCGGTGCAGGCTCGAAGGGCCGAATGGCCTACTCCTGCACATATTTTCTATGTTTCTATGTTTCTATGTGATGGATCAGGCACTTTCATTCTATTCCACTTGTTTTGATCGCTGCAATGAAGGGAATAAATTAATCCTATTTTCTTTATTAAGGCCCATCATAATTTTATCTAGCAATGAGTAAAACCTTTTTTTTTTCACAAGCAGAGGTGTTAAATTCATGGCTATAGAATGGTAGAAGCATAAACCCACACACATTTAAACGTACCTGAAGAGCTATCACCGTTTGGACTGTTCGACCTGCTGCCCTCTGGAAGGCGCTATAGGTGCATCAAATCCAGGACAAACAGACTCAGGAATAGTTGCTTTCCGAGAATTATAACTACTATAAATTCAAATTCACACATGCACTGACTACACCGCCCAACACGAACTTCCATCTGTATATATGTATATATGTATGTAGCGGCGCAGAAATTGTGCACCTATTCCCCCCCCCCCCCCCCCATCTCCCTTCTGTTTTTTGTTTTTTTCTGTTTCTTGTTTTTTGTGCTAAATTGTATGTATGCACTGAGTACGAGCAGCTTTCAGTTTCACTGTACATGTATAGTGACAATAAATGGCATATCTATATCTATATCTGCAGAACTACAAACCCAGTGCTGTTGGCTATTTTTCTGAAGAAGGATCTCGACCTGAAACGTCACCCATTCCTTCTCTCCAGAGATGCTTCCTGTCCTGCTGAGTTTCTCCAGCATTTTGTGCCTATCTTTTCTGAACATCACAGGTATGATATTCCAAATGTGCCTCCATCGTCATCCAAATACGGTGCTTATTCCTAAGGGTTATTAAGGTGACATGACAGGGTCTGCTCGTTCCTCAGAAAAGGAGTGCAATGGGCTTTCTCTCACAGTGAAACGTTTGTATACATTGCAAGAAGATAACAATGTCAGCTTTGTGTAGGATTCTGTCAAAAATGTCACCGTCGTCCAAATATCAGTAAGCATCAGCCTCCGTATTTGAAATAAGTTCATTGATAAATGAAGAGAAACAGCAAAGAGGATGGACATCAACATGCGCCATTAAATAAAAAGTATGACATTATAACTTATGGTGCTGCATGGTAGCTCAGGGAGAGGGCTACTGCTTTACAGCGCCAGAGACCCGGGTTCAATCTGACTACAGGTGCTTGACTGTACGGAGTTTGTACGTTCTCCCCGTCACCTGCATGGATTTCCGCAGACCTTGTTTCTACTAGTTAAGATACACGTGGAGAAAGGACCTCCTGGCAGATATGAAGCACCACAACAGCATGTGATTCAAGACCTTGCAGACCAGATATCAACATAAACCACAACGTGGTCAACAGCAGCAGCAACACATGCCCCAATCCAACGGCCAGAGACAGCTTCACCTGTGGGAGCTGTGGGAGTGTCTGTCTGGCAATGAAACACCTTGTCAACCACAGCATCTCAACACTCAGTGTAGGATGGGGACAATGAAGTGAGTACATAAGTGATAGGAGCAGAATTAGGCCATTCGACCCATCAAGTCTACTCGTCCATTCAATTATAGCTGATCTACTTTTCCCTCTTAACCTGATTCTCCTGTCTTCTCCCCATAACCCCTGACACCCAACGTTATTGATTCCTGCTATAAATCTCTAAAGTTAAACCTCACAGCAACGTTGCTTTATTTTGTATCCCTTTACTGGATATCATTTAATTCCACAATGATTTCAAACATCTGTAAAAATCTATTGTATTCTTTGTGCTGGAAATAGTTTGAATTTTACACAAATTCTTACAACAGCTGCGTTATACATTTTCAACAGTTGTGGACTGTTTTGTGGGCTACAAATGCACCACATCCAGGATCACTGCAGCTATTCAAGGAAACAGAACACTGTACACATGAAAAGTCAAAAATTTCAGATATTGGGAATCTGAAACGAAGAAGAAACATAGAAATTAGGTGCAGGAGTAGGCCATTCGGCCCTTCGAGCCTGCACCGCCATTCAATATGATCATGGCTGATCATCCAACTCAGTATCCCGTACCTGCCTTCTCTCCATACCCTCTGATCCCCTTGGCCACAAGGGCCACATCTAACTCCCTCTTAAATATAGCCAATGAACTGGCCTCGACTACCCTCTGTGGCAGAGAGTTCCAGAGATTCACCACTCTTTGTGTGAAAAAAGTTATTCTCATCTCGGTTTTAAAGGATTTCCCCCTTATCCTTAAGCTTTGACCCCTTGTCCTGGACTTCCCCAACATCGGGAACAATCTTCCTGCATCTAGCCTGTCCAACCCCTTAAGAATTTTGTAAGAGAAAATATTGAAAACAGTCAGAAGGTTAGGCAGCATCAACGGAGAGGGAAATTGTTAACAGTTTCCAGTTAATGATCTTGTATCAGTATTGGCCACTGGTCTTCGACCAGAAACATTATTTGTCCATCTTTTCCCAGATTTTGCCTGACCTGCTATTTTCATCTGCAGTTCCTTGCATCTCCTTTTTACTGCTCCCCTGCAAAATTCTCCTCAACGTACGTCTCCTTTGAAGATGTTCTCCTACTCACCGATGGGAGTTCTAGAAATATAGAAACATAGACAATAGGTGCAGAAGTAAGCCATTCGGCCCTTCGAGCCAGCACTGCCATTCAACATGATCATAGCTGATCATCCAAAATTAGTCCCCCGTTCCTGCTTTCTTCCCTATATCCCTTGATTCCTAGAGCCTAGAGCTTAGCCCAAAGAACAATATCGAACTCCTCTTGAATATATCCAGAGAATTGGCCTCCACTGCCTTCTGTGGCAGAGAATTCCACAGATTCACAATTCTCTGGGTGAAAAGGTTTTTTTCTCATCTCAGCCACTTATTCTTAAACTGTGACCCTGGTTCTGACCTCCCCCAACGTGGGGAACATTTTGTCCTGCATCACGAGACCCTGTTGGAGACCCTCTCTCATTACTGCCCCTCTGTGAACCCTGTTACTTCCCTGCTCTTCAACTAAGATGCTGCCTGACCCGTTGTGTTATTCCCCTGTCCCACTTAGGAAACCTAAAGGGAAACCTCTGGAGACTTTGTGTCTTGTTTTTGTAAATCAGCATCTACATTTGCTTGTGTCCCCTTGCTATATTCAACGGTTTCCTTATAATTAAAACAATCCTTCAGGCACTTAACTGGATCTGGGTTTAAACCTCCCATCTAACTCATTGGAAACCTTTGAACTATCTTTAATCTGACTCTCAGACTTTATCTTGCAGTATATATTGTACCATTCACCTTTACATTGTGGACTGCTTGATTGGAATCATTTATAATCTTTTTGGTGACTGCATAGCACACAAACAAAAGCTTTTCACTACATATCGGTGCATGTGACAATAATGAACTAAACTTCACAGGACAGATAAAACAGTCGCATGATTCTACAAGTAGCGTGACAATTTTGGGGAAAGAAAATATCAGGTTGTCCACTGAAAAATTTGTGGCGGTGTTTAGTTTAGTTTAGTTTAGTTTAGAAATACAGTGCGGAAACAGGCCCTTCAGCCCACTGAGTCTGCACCGACCAGCGACCCCCCCCCCCCCCCCCCCCGCCCACTAACACTATCCAACACACACTAGGGACAATTTACATTTATAACAATCCAATTAAACTACAAACATGTATGTCTTTGGAGTGTGGGAGGATACGCAATATCTCGGCGAAAACCCACGCAGGTCACGGGGAGAACGTACAAACTCCGCGCAGACAAGCACCCGTGGCCAGGGTCGAACCAGGGTCTCAGGTGCTGTAAGGCAGCAACTCTACCGCTGCCCCACCGTGTCACCCACAGTCATTTCCATGGATCACTATGTAAGTAAGTGAATCATTTAATTCTGTGTCGACTAATCACATGGTAGTAAAACGCACACTTCTCCATCATGGTATCTGTGTGGAAAGTTCTCAGAACTGTGCAATGAAAACAATGTTAACATCAGCTCCAGTTAGGTCACTTTGAACCCATGTCTCCCTGGCCCACGTTCTAAACCTGTTTGTATTTAATTAAGTTAACATTACAGCTGGCTTTTCAATAATCTGCTGCCGTTTTTGACATTTTGCCAATCAGCATCTGCAGAATAAATCTGATTAAAAATTGCCTTGATCATTGATAGAACCAGCAGGCATTGGTCAGTGGGCTACTACAATTGATTCATGCAGATTCAATGGGTTGGCTGCATGCCCGACCTGAAACAATTAGTATCCTTTCCATTCCCACAAATCATGATATAAACGAGAAGTTAAATGGATCTGATGTATTTGAGATCAGATTCCGTCTGCCTCCTTTACCTGTAATACAGTATTTTAAAACACCTTGACTTGTGAACTGAATGTTGTGTCCATTCTGGAAGGGCGTGGAGCAAGCATGGCACAGTTGCGCAGCTTTAGAGTTGCTGCCTTATAGCGCTTGAAGCTCCGGAGGCCCAGGTTCGATCCCGACTATGGGTGCTGTCTGTACGGAGTTCGAACATTCTCCCTGTGACCACGTGGGTTTCTTCCGAGATCTTTGGCTTTCCCCCCCAAACTCTAAAGAACTTTAGTTTCCTCCCATACTCCACAGATGTACAGGTTTGCAGGTTAATTGATTTGGCGTCAATGTAAAAATTGTCCCCTAGTGTTAATGTGTGTGTGAATCGCTGGTCGGTGTGGGCTCAGTGGGCCGAAGGGCCTGTTTCTGTGCTGTATCTCTAAACGTCTTAGACATACAACATGGAAACAGGCCACACCAGCATGTCCCATCTCCACTAGTCCCGCCTGCCTGCGTTTGGCCCATATCCCCCTGAACCTGTTCTATCCATATACCTGTCTAAATGTTTCTTAAAAGTTTTGAGAGTACCTGCTATCTGGTCAAATAGTTTACCAAAATCTTAACTGTAATGCCTTCAAAACAAAATAAATTGGTATCAATTTTTGCTTTGAAACTTACCAATTTTACTTCAAAATGTAGACCAATATTAGGCCATCATATGTTAAAATGCATTCTCCCTGGATGGGCATTTAGCTAAGCATAGCATTATGTTGCTGTCCTCTTATGTGACAAGCAGAGATTTTCCTTTACAATAGCGGAGCAGACATGTCTTCTGTATGACAACGGCCTGTATTTTTCTCTCCCTTGTCCAAGGGAGTGAAAAAACCCAATTGAGATATAATTAAGTTCTGTTGAAGAAGATAAAACACATCTATTCAACCATGGCTGGACTTTACAAAAGGTCTCAACTATGTGTAAATCCCACGGATCCAGTTTCATGACATCTGCAAACTAAATTACCCACATCACTTCTGAACCAGAAACTTCAGACTGAGCAACATTTACTCGAACAATGAAATAACACTGGAAAATCTTTCTCAACCGTTCAAAGACAATGTGTCTGAAACGTCAGTGCCTTTGGTGACAGGTTTAATATGGAATTTGTAAAATCTTTATTTATAATGGAGGAAGGCTAGAGAGGCTCCTTATTCTTTGTTCAATGCCTGTTTTTTGTACATAGGTTGGAGGTGCTAGACAATGAGGAGGAAATTCATGAGGAAAGGCGAGTCCATCGCTAGAGAGGTATCCAACACAAAACATATCTTTCGGTATTTACAACATATAACCATATAACAATTACAGCACGGAAACAGGCCATCTCGGCCCTACAAGTCCGTGCCGAACAACTTTTTTTCCCTTAGTCCCACCTGCCTGCACTCATACCATAACCCTCCATTCCCTTCTCATCCATATGCCTATCCAATTTATTTTTAAATGATACCAATGAACCTGCCTCCACCACTTCCACTGGAAGCTCATTCCACACCGCCACCACTCTCTGCGTAAAGAAGTTCCCCCTCATATTACCCCTAAACTTCTGTCCCTTAATTCTGAAGTCATGTCCTCTTGTTTGAATCTTCCCTATTCTCAAAGGGAAAAGCTTGTCCACATCAACTCTGTCTATCCCTCTCATCATTTTAAATACCTCTATCAAGTCCCCCCTTAACCTTCTGCGCTCCAGAGAATAAAGACCTAACTTATTCAACCTATCTCTGTAACTTAGTTGTTGAAACCCAGGCAACATTCTAGTAAATCTCCTCTGAACTCTCTTTAATAGTTTAATATTAACATGCTCTAAACTGATTAAAGCAATGCTGGGTTGGCACGGTGGTGCAGTGGTAGAGTTGCTGCCTTACAGCACTAGAGACCCGGGTTCGATCCTGACAACGGGTGCTGTCTGTACGGAGTTTGTACGTTCTCCCTGTGACCTGCGTGGGTTTTCTCCGAGATCTTTGGTTTCCTCCCGCACTCCAAAGGTTTGTAGGTTACTTAGCTTGGTATAAATGTAAATAGTCCCGTGTGTGGGCAGGATAGTGTCAGTGTGCGAAGATATCTGGTCCATACAGACTCAGTGGGCCAAAGGGCTTGTTTCTACACTGAATCTCTGTGCTAAACTAAGAACTCTGGTAGCAGACCTCCAAACTCACTTTTCCACGCACTTGAAAAAGGCCACACCTGAATAATTCAGAACAATTGTTCCAAATTTGAGCAACTGTTTCAATAGTTAAAGGTAAGTTAATGATTAAGTCCAAGAAGATGCTTGGACAAAGAGAAATCAGAACAAATAGAAATCAGTTCCACAAATAGGTTTCCAATCAATGCAGCACAGTGCAACCAGCTGAGTTACTCCAGCATGTTGTGCCTAGCTTTTACTCTTTTTCAAGTGTGTTATTAATTTATATGAATCTGTGATCATCTCTGAGCCTTGACTCTAAATACATAAATTTTAGGTTGCATTAGCAGAAAATGGAAAGAAACAAATTCATCTTAGCCAAAAATGGAAAATTGCAAAAACAATCTGAGAGTAAAGCAACATCCATGGAAAGAGAACCAATTTGATGATAGACACAAAATGCTGGAGTAACTCAGCGGGACAGGCAGCATCTCTGGAGAGAAGGAATGGGTGACATTTCGAGTTGAGACCCTTCTTCAGATTGATGTCAGGGGAGATGGCAATACATAGATAAGGAAGTATAATCAATCAATCAACCTTTATTGGCATCTTGCAAAGCAACAGTTGCACAGTGCAAAATGAGAAGATGTTTCCCAGGGAATACCGGAGCATCGCACATGAAACGTAAAACATTTCACACATAATAACATATAAAAAAAATCCAGTCCCTGATAAAACAGTATAAATAGTTAAAAACAGGTAAATCGGCAATATTAAAATACAGTAAAACCGATCCTTAAAATGTCCAGGGCAGCTGATTTGAGTGGCCAGTGCCAGAGTTATTAAATTGTCAGTGCAAAGCCACAGAATCAGGTGACTGTGAGTACAGAGTGACTGTTTAGCAGCCTCACAGCCTGTGGCAGGAAGCTGTTTAGCAGTCTGGTAGTCCGGGCTTTGATGCTACGATATCTCTTGCCTGATGGCAGGAGATCCAGGTGTGTGCGGAGGGAGTGCAGTTTGTCCTTAGCTATTCTCAGAGCTTTTTTTCAGACAGCGGCTCTGGAACAGTTCTTGTACCGAAGGTAGGGATATGGGACAAAGGGAATTGAGATCAAGTAGAATAGATCATTGTTAGCTGGGAGCAGGTAACAACAATGCAAACAGAGATAAAAATGTAGTCGGAGACAGTAAGAATGGCTGGAGAACTGGGAAGATGGAGGGATGAAGAGAGAGGAACAGCAAGGGTTACTTGAAGTCAGAGAAGTCAATATTCATACTGCTGGGGTGTAAGTTGCACAAGCAAAATATGAGGTGATGTTCCTCCAATTTGCAGTGGACCTCACCCTGACAGTGGAGGAGGCCCGGGACAGAAAGGTCAGTGTGGGGATGGGAGGGGCAGTTAAAGTGTTGAGCAGCCGGGAGATCAGCTCGGTTTAGGCGCACTGAGCGGAGTAGTTCAGCGAAACGATCGCCGAGCCTGCGTTTGGTCTCGCCGATATATAGGAATCCACACCTGGAACAGCGGATACAGTAGATGAGGTTGGATGAGGTTCAAGTGAGTGATAAGTCTTTGACCCAAAACATTGATGCTATGTGTGTTTGAATGGATATTGCCTGCCCAACCAAGTATTTCCAGCATGGTGGGTTTAGATTACAGATTTCCTGCATCGGCAGGTTTTTTTTGTTTAATTTGATTGTGGATTTCTGTGAAAGACTATGGTTGTTGTAATTTTCTCACTTTGGCACCCATCCTCTTCGAAAAGATTAGGAAATATATCAATCTCACGCCAAAACTGGTTTGATGCAAAGAGGAAGAGGATATTTTAGCAATTCGATGCAATGGTTTAATAAGACTTTCATGATGCACCACAGCCAAGTCAATGTGCACAGTGCAACAGATTGATTCATAAGATCATAAGGTCATAAGTGATAGGATCAGAATTAAGCCATTCGGCCCATCCTCTACTCCGCCATTCAATCATGACTGATCTATCTCCCCCTCCTAACCCCATTCTCCTGCCTTCTTCCCATATTCTCTGACACCCCTACTAACCAAGAATCTATCTCCGCCCTAAATATATCCACTGTCCTTGCCTCCACAGCCTTCTGTGGCAAAGCCTCTGGCTACAGACATTTTTCCTCACCTCCGTCCTAAAAGAACGTCCTTTAATTCTGAAATTAATTCATCCAATTTTATGAAAGAACACTCGGCTGTCTCCCCAAAGAAAATTCTGCAGAAGATCAAGGTAACAACTACGGCATAACTTCCATGGCGTATCTCTAAAACAAAAACTAAAAGTACCGTTAATACAATGTCAACAAAGGGCAAAATCATCCATGACATGAATGTTCTTCAAAGGATCCTCAGCATACGCTGGGAGAAAAACAAATGTTTCACCTCAATTCGCTTTCAGGAGTTCAAGGTAGGTTAACTCAATGTTGAGCCTAGACGCTATCATTTGCCTAGTTGATAGATGAGGTGTAGTTCCTTGAGTGTATGTTGATAAAAGTCAAACGCAAAGTAGGAAAACTGAGATTAATCTTCTGGATGAGGATGTTAAGGGAAAATTTGACAGATATCTTAAAAGCCATGAGGTAGGATAATAATTTAATAATAATAATAATAATAATTTTATTTATAGAGCACTTTAAAAACAAACATAGTTACAACAAAGTGCTGTACATCACTAATCATTGACAAAAAAGTTAATACATACCAAAAATAACAATCAAAAGAAATAGTAGGAAAAGACGTAAAATAAAGAAACATCAAAAACACCAAAAACAGAAGCAAAGCCTCAGGCATGGTCAAAAGCCAGGGAGTACAAATGTGTTTTAACACTGGATTTGAAGATGGACAGTGAGGGGGGGCCTGTCTGATGTGCAACGGCAGGGTGTTCCAGAGTGCCGGAGCAGCAACAGAGAAGGCTCTATCCCCTCTGAGCCTCCGACTAGACCGTGGTACCTCCAGGAGCAGCTGAGCAGCTGACCTGAGGGACCGGGCAGGAGCGTATGGGTGGAGCAGCTCAGAGAGGTAAGGCGGGGCGAGCCCATTCAGAGATTTAACAACAAATAACAGTATCTTAAAATGAACTCGAAAGTGCACCGGGAGCCAGTGTAGGGAGGCCAGAATTGGCGATATGTGCTCCCTCTTTCGAGTCCCTGTTAAAAGGCGAGCAGCAGCATCCTGAACCAACTGGAGACGAGCCAGTGAAGATAACACAAGGAATAGATCAATAGATAGGCTGCAGTAAACCAATCCCTACGCTGCAATGCAATAAACCGTGGGTCTTTTTCCTGCATCAATATTAAAGATATATTTAAACAGGTACATGGATAGGATAAATTTAGAGGGATATTGGCCAGGTGCAGGCAGGTGGGACCAGTGTAGATGGAACATGTTGGTCGGTTCGGGCGAGTTGGGCCGATAGGTCTATTTCCACACTCTATGACTATGATCTTCATTCACACTCTACCTTCATATTGCTCAAGTCTGTTCATTTCTAATGATCAATTTATCTTTGTTTTGAACATACTCACTATTCAAGTCTCTGCAATTATCTTGGATTAAGAAATCCAAAAAAGCACCACACTTTGTCTAGGGAACATTCTTCCCCTCTCAGTCCTGGATGTCCAACCTGTTACTCCGAGACTGCGGCCCGTGTTTCTAGACAGTCCCACCAGAGGAAATATCATCGTCACATCTATCCTGTCGAGACCCTAAGAATTTTATATGCTGCAATGAGGATATGGTTTTCAGGCACACAAGGATTGGTAATCAGTGGACAAGGATTTTGGCAAAAGGTCCAAAGACACAGGAGGACATATTTTCACACAGTGAGTTGCAGTAATCTATAATGTCCTGTCTGAAATGGTGATGAAAGCAAAAGTTTAATAGTTCCTTTCTAAAGGGAACTGTATAAATACTTCAAGGAGGAATATTGGTAGCGTTAGGTTTCCACAGGATTTGAAGTGAACTCCTGCCAAGAATTGATATGGCACCCAACTAAGGAGATGCAGAAGCAATGCAACATGTGTGAGCTGCCAATACACTCTGCGGGATCACTACTCTGGGAAAAGAATCATGTGATAACTAGTCTTTGCCTGCTTTTGTTACTCTTGTCATTTCCACAATCTAGCCACAAATGCTTTGTGGAGGTTTAGACACAGATGGAATATTCCCATGTTGAAGAGCAGAGCTAAAGAGGGAGGCGGTGGGGGGGTGGGGGGGGGGGGGAGCGGTGTGGGGCGGAGAGGTGGGGGGTGGAGGGGGAATGGGGGAGGGTGGGAGAGTGGTGGCGAGGGTCACAGGAGGGAAAGACAATCCTCAAGGTTCAACGTCTTTCACCATGCCCAAAGCCATTAATGACATCTCTTGGGGGGACGGGGAGCGGTTGGGGAAAGGGGGGGCTGTCGAGGACAAAGGTGGACCCAGTGGCAGGGGGGGGGGGGGGGGGTTGGGGAAGGGGGTGGGGAGCTGTCGAGAACAAAGGTGGACCCAGTGACAGGGGGCCGTCTGTTGCCACGTGTAGCATCAGGCACCAATAGGACTGTTCGATGAACTTTTATACTGTAATATTGTCGACGACATTGTATCGAAACTTGTGTGCTGCCGAGGTGAGGTCCACTATATAATTTTACTGGGCTGTATGCAAAGCAAAACATTTCACTGTACCTAGGTGCATATAACAATAAAATATCATTCAATCAATGCATAATTTTCTTTGGTGTTGTCATCGAACATGTAGGCTTTATCTGTTTTTGTATAGACTAAATGCACGAACTCTGATCTTCCCAACTTGTCGAGATGGTTGAAAGGGTCAAGAGCTTCAAATTCCTGGGCGTGCACATCTCTGAAGATCTTTCCTGGTCCGAGAACACAAACGCAATTATCAAGAAAGCTCATCAGCGCCTCTACTTCCTGAGAAGATTACGGAGAGTCGGATTGTCAAGGAAGACTCTCTCTAACTTCTACAGGTGCACAGTCGAGAGCATGCTGACCGGTTGTGGCTTGGTTCGGCAATTTGAGTGCCCTGGAGAGGAAAAGACTACAAATAGTAGTAAACACTGCCCAGTCCATCATCGGCTCTGACCTTCCTTCCATCGAGGGGATTTATCGCAGTCGCTGCCTCAAAAAGGCTGGCAGTATCATCAAAGACCCACACCATCCTGGCCACACACTCATCTCCCTGCTACCATCACCCGCCTCGGCGCCGTCCGCCTGCCCGACCCGCTGCGCCGCGCCGCCTTGCTGCTGCTCCACAGTCACAGCAGCGGGAGCCTGGAGGAGCAGGCGAGGGACCTCACCAACTCCTGTGGAGCCGACGGAGGCCAGTGGAGGAGGAGCAGATCCGGGCCCAAGCCAATTAACCTACAAACCCGTACGTCTTAGGAGTGTGGGAGGAAACCGAAGGCCTCTTAGAAAACCCACGCAGGAGAATGTACGAACTCTGTACAGACAAGCACCCGTAGTCAGGATCGAACCTGGGTCTCTGGTGATGTAAGCCAACAAATCTATCGCAACGTCACCGTGACACCCTTAACTAACATGCATTGTTTCAAATGAATTTTTAATGTCTTTTTACATTATGACAATGGTTGAAATATCTGTTGACAGCTGCGTTTGTACAGCACCTTCAGTTCTGTTGCCAGATGAACTGAGAGTTATTACATTAACATATGGGCTTCCCTCTCAGTCATAAAATCAATTAAAATTAAAAAAAAAACAATTGTTCTGTTAAAAAACAAAGTGGCCTTTTCATAGCTTGTTTTGATGTTTGTCAATATCAACTAAAAATAGCTGGTAAAATGCTTTGCTGCTCAGGCAAAAGGCACAGGCTGAAGATGAACGTTAGTACTTCCATGCATACAAAAATAGAACTATGCAAGGAAGCTCTGTAATTATAAATTATTCAAGGTAAACAAGAAATTAAGGGGGCATTGACATCACTAATATTGATTTATGCTTTGTTCATGTGCCAAGTTTAAATTTCCATCTCCAGCACTCCAACCCTCATTTGTGGGTTTGTAAGACTTAACGTCCTTTCATGAGTGCTGTTGAGAGATAATTGTCTCTCGAGTATATTCCACTCTTATTCGAGCGAGCAACAGAGATGGGGATTTGTGTCAAAGCTAATTCATTGTGGAGCGGTCAATCTCTGTTCAAACACACAACAAGCTCAACTTTCAGTCGCAGTGCCAGGGTGTGTTATAGGACCCAGTCTTGGCATTATGTGGTCAACTGAGCAGGTTGGATGCTGTCTGCCCCGCTGAGTTACTCCAGCATCTTAAGTGGGATAGCGTACCTTGAGGCAAATTGCCCATAGATACCATTATTAAAAACATAGAAACATAGAAAGTAGGTGCAGGAGTTGGCCATTCGGCCCTTCGAGCCAGGACCTCCATTCAATATGATCACAGCTGATCATCCAGAATCAGTACCCTCTTCCTGCTTTTTCCCCATATCCCTATTATGTTAGCCCTAAGAGTGATATCTAACTCTCTCTTGAAAACATCCAGTGAATTGGCCTCCGCTGCCTTCTGTGGCAGAGAATTCCACAGATTCACAACTCCCTGTGGAGCCTGAGTGGCCTGAATCTGTGCTTTATATACAATGTATTCAAGAGTTAAGAGTCAAAGGTATTTTATTGTATTATGTCCCAAGACAGAGCAATACAATTCATTTTTCCTGCAGTACAACAGATATGTAAACATAGTACTCTGCAATAAATAGACTAGAACAAAGCCAAGTCTATATAGCTTGGAGCTTTTTTGGAGGTTGTAGTGTTTCAATGCTTGATGGTCGAAGGGAAGCAGCTGCTCTTGAACCTAGATGTTACAGTTTTCAGGATCCTATACCTTGCTTATCAGCAATGCAAGAGGTTTTTATGCATTCCGCACTAGCACAACTCTCGGGCTAATTTCCCCAATCCTGGCAGATTGGGCCTCGAGTGGTAAGATTTTAGAGTCAATTATAAAGGATGAGGTTCCTGAGTACTTGGAAGCACATGATGAAATGGGTCGTGGTCAACATGGTTTTGTGAAAGGGAGAATTTGCCTGACAAACCTATTTAAATTCTTTGAGGAAGTAAATAGCAGGATAGACAAAGGAGAGTCAGTGGATGTTATTTTGCAGCTGTCGGAGTTCTGGAGTTTATGTTAGTATATGGGACAAGGTCTGCTTTTGAGGTCAAAACTGGTATTCACTGTATAGGGCAGCATGGTGGCTCAGCGGTAGAGTTGCTGCCTTACTGCACTTGGACCGCCAGAGACGCGGGTTCGATCCCGACTACAGATGCTGTCCGTACGGAGTTTGTACGTTCTCCCCGTGGCCGCGTGGGTTTTATCCGAGATCTTCGGTTTCCTCTCACACTCCAAAGACGTACAGTTTTCAAGTTAATTGGCTGTGGTATACTTGGTATAAGTGTAAAGTTGTCCCTAGTGTGTAGCGTTAATGTGCGGGGATCGCAGGTCGGTGCAGACTTGGTGAGCCGAACGGCCTGTTTCCTCGCTGTATCTCTGCTGAATTAAACAGTAGTACAGCCACCATCACTCCACCATTCAGCCTACACAAGCAGCAAGCAGAAAAACACACGCAGCTCAGCAGTCTTTCCATGCCCAAAGCCAAACTGTTTTGCGTTGACATCCAATCGTTAGATGTAAGGTAGTTGCTAACAACACAGTCACACCATCTCTTAAATTAACCTCTTCCAACAAGGTCTGTGCAATAATGGGGTTTTAGCCCCCAGCATTATGCAATTGAAAACAGTTTACTTTGCACCCCCCCTCCCTATCCAAGACAAGTCAAGTCAAGTCAAGTTTATTTGTCACATACACATACGAGATGTGCAGTGAAATGAAAGTGGCAATGCCTGCGGACCTTTGTGCAAAACACAAACAACAAAACAACCAAACAAATTATAAACACAATCATAACACACATATTCTTTTACATAATAAATAATGGAAGGAAAAACGTTCAGTAGAGTTGATCCCTGGTGAGATCGGCGTTTACAGTCCGAATGGCCTCTGGGAAGAAACTCCTTCTCAACCTCTCTGTTCTCACCGCATGGCAACGGAGGCGTTTGCCTGACCGTAGCAGCTGGAACAGTCCGTTGCAGGGGTGGAAGGGGTCTCCCGTGATTTTATTTGCTCTGGAGTTGCACCTCCTGTTGTATAGTTCCTGCAGGGGGGCGAGTGAAGTTCCAATAGTGCGTTCGGCCGAACGCACTACTCTCTGCAGAGCCTTCTTGTCCTTGGCAGAGCAATTCCCAAACCAGATGGTAATATTTCCGGACAAGATGCTTTCCACCGCCACTGCGTAGAAGCACTGGAGGATCCTCGGAGACACTCTGAATTTGCTCAATTGCCTGAGGTGGTAAAGGCGCTGCCTTGCCTTACTCACGAGTGCTGAGGCGTGTGATGCCCATGTCATATCCTCGGAGATGTGGACTCCCAGGTATTTAAAACAGTTCACCCTATCCACAGGATCCCCATTTATCATCAATGGAGTGTGCGTCCTCGGATGATGTGCCCTCCTAAAGTCCATGATCAGCTCCTTCGTTTTTGTGATGTTCAAGAGGAGGCTGTTATTCTGGCACCAGAGTGCTAGATCAACTGGAAGGCCAGTATAAAATCCATTGCCAACTAATTATGGGTTATTTCTGTAACTTCAAATAACCCTTGCATCCCCTCTCTCTCCGCCCCTCCCCCACCCAAGCCATTGTGGGCTTCAGCTTCCATAGATGATCATTCATTTCTTCCATGTACCTTCTATATCTCTCGGTTCCCACTCCGCCGAATCTCATAGATCTGAAATGTTATCTATTCCTATTCTCCAGAGATGCTGCCTGGCCCGCTGAGTTTCCCCAGCATTTTTGTGTCTATCTTCGGTTTAAACCAGCATCTCCAGCTCCTTCCTGCACATTGGGTTATTTAATGCCAGTCGCAAATTCAGACAGCCACTTCTTGGCCAAGGCCACCCTAGTCCCCCCGTTGTGACGATGTTATTGTGGCAGGTAACTGGTCCCTTATTATAAGGCAACAGTCTTTACAACAACAGTGGAGGTCTAGAACCCTTGGCAATTATGTTCATAAACACTTTTTTGTTTAAGCCTCCAGTTTCCCAACGTATAGTTCTTTGGCTTGGTCTCAGATTTTTGCATGACTCCTCTGTGAAGTTTCTTGGGAAATGTTGCTACATTTTGGGATTTTGTTTGGTAGTAGTCTCCTTGAAACTAGTTAGGACATTCATTTCATTGAAGGAAGCCGTTCTCTGAATGGAACAAATGATATACGCAAAAGGCTGGAGTAACTCAGCGGGTCAGACAGCATCGCTGGAGAAAAGGAATAGGTGACGTTTCAGGTCGAGACCCTTCCTCCGACTGGTTTGTAGAATGAAACAGCAGTGTCTGGTGTAATAATGTTTCAACATCATACCATAAGGTGCAATCACTTCTTAAAGTCTGCATGAAAATATGCTACAACATGTATCCTACAGCTCACTGGCTGAGAATTCTGTTTCCTCACTAACTCTTTCAAGAGAGAGTTAGATTTAGCTCTTTGGGCTAAAGCAATCAAGGGATATGAGGAATGAGCAGGAACGGGGTACTGATTTTGGATGATCAACCATGATCAAATTGAATGGCGATGCTGGCTCGAAAGGCCTATTCTCTATGTTTCTATGTTTCTTTTAAATTTGTGATCCTCAAAAAAATGGTCGGAAAAATGGCAGATTCACTGATTCAGGGGAGAAATGTTTTATTTCAAGCATTTTCATGCAATATCACTCATTCTTGCAACTAGTTTTAGTTTCAGAGATACAGCATGGAAACAGGCCCTTTGGCCCACTGAGTCCACGTCGAACTGCAATTACCTGTACACTAGTTCTACACACTAGGGACAATTTACCAGTAAGCCAATTAACCTACAAACCTGCACATTTTTGGAATATGAGAGTAAACCTGCATACCCGGAGAAAACCCACGAGGTCGCAGGGAGAACGTATAAACTCCGTACTCACAATAGCCAAGGTCAGGATCGAACCCGGGTCTCTGGTACTGTAAGGCAGCAACTCTACCACCTTGCCACTGTGCCGTCCTAACTGCAGTTACTTAAATGGTGAGTGAGTTGCATCAAAATAAGTAACATTTGCGACTTGTTTGAATACAGAGATTATTCCGGATCTTCTGTGGCTGAGAGGCTTATCTTTCCACTGTCAATGAGACAGAAGGTTAAGACTTAGTAGATTAAATGTAGGAGGTCAGTGCCTTGGCAATAAATTATGTGATGAGCCGGCTTTATGCTTGAGAGTCCAGAAATGCAGCTAGTACATTCAGCAGAAATATCTGAAGCTGAGAGATTAGTCACGATTAATTTGTAACACATTAGGCTTTCACTTTTGAATGCTGCTCAAGATTCAATGCTGTGAACCTTGAGGTTCAACACCGTACAGACCAAAGCCACTCCCCCATCCACACCATGAAGACTCATCCATCAATGCATTTTGCTGCAAAGCTTTTGATCATCAGTCGATCTAGACCAACGTGATCCTCTAGTTGCTAAATACTTTAACTCCCCCTCCCATTCCCATACTGACCTTACTGTCCTGGGCCTCCTCCACTGTCAGTGAGGCTCAATGCAAATTGGAAGAACAGCGCTTCATATTTGACCTGGTGAATATCTACAAAAGGTGCACCTCACGTTTGACACAACTGGTGTCCCACACCAAAATAGTTGATCACTCCACAGAGCATTTAGAAAGTCCGAGTAACTTCTACAGGTGCGTCATGGAAAGCATTTTATCAGCATGCATCACAACTTGGTTTGGGAACAGCTCCATCCAAGACCGCAAGAAATTGCAGCAAATTGTGGACGCAGCCCAGACCATCACACACACCAACCTCCCTTCTATTGACTCCATTAATAACTCATACTTCCTCCACAAGGCCAGCAGCATATTCAAGGACTAGTCACACCCTGGCCACTCCCTCTTCTCTCCTCTCCCACCGGGCAAGGGGTATAGGAGTGTGTAAATGCACACCACCAGATTCGGGGGCAGTTTCTACCCGGCTGTTATCAGGGAACTGAATCATCCTTCCACAACCAGAGAGCAGTGCTGAACTACTATCTACCACATTGATGACCCTCGGACTATCCTTGATCGGCTTTACCTTGCACTATATGTTATTCCCTTATCATAGAGGGCTTTTTATGAATGTACTTTTAGTATTAATGTGTTTACCCTTAGTATTTAATTGGCAGCCCAGCAGTTTTTTGGTTATTCCTCATTGTCTTCAATAAAAGTAGTGAGCTTCTTCAAACAATGCAGTCCGTTTTATCTAGCTGATTCCTAGTGCAGTTAAGGGGGGAGATCTGGAGGCTTGTTCCAGTGGCAGTGAAGGAATGGTGATAAGTTGGTAAGTCCAGATGCCGTCTGACTTGGTGGCATCCCGCAGCTAGTGGGATTACCTGGTGCTTGCTGCTTTTGCCCCCCTGGTAGCATTTTTGGGAGGCGATGGTGATAATGCAGAGAGTTTTGTAGATGGACACAAAATACTGAAGCAACTCAGCGGGACAGGCAGCATCTCTGGAGAGAAGGAATGGGTTGAGTCGAGACCCTTCTTCAGACTAAGAGTCGGGGGGGGGGGGGGGAGAGAGAGAGAGACTAAGAGATATGGGAGGGTAATGTGTGAAAACGACAGATCAAAGTGGACGATGATGAAGGAAAAGTGGAAAATTGATAATGGTTAGCTAGGGGGAGCAGACAAAGATAAAATTTCATCAGGAGTACAGTCAAACTGGTCAGAGAAGTAGGATGGGGGAAGAATATTGAGAGAGCGAAAGCAAGGGTTACTTGAAGTTAAAGAGGTCAATATTCATAAGCCCCAAGCAAAATATGAAGCGCTGTTCTTCCAATTTGCATTGAGCCTCACTGACAGTGGAGGAGGCCCAGGACAGTAAGGTCAGTATGGGAATGGGAGGGGGAGTTAAAGTATTTAGCAACTGGAGGATCACGTTGGTCTAGATCGACTGATGATCAAAAACTTTGCAGCAAAATGCATTGATGGATGAGGAAGCAAGTCTCCATGGTGTGGATGGGAGAGTGGCTTTGGTCTGTACGGTGTTGAACCTCAAGGTTGTTGATGGTGCTCCACTTATCCAAGAAAGCAGCATGTACCCTATCACACACTTGGCATGCCGTAAAAGGTGGAAGAACCACTTTAAGCAACCAGGAGGTGAATCAAAGAAAGAATAATATTCCCTCCACAACCTGGTGTCGGTGCCATAGCATTTAATTAATGTTGGTCCCACTACCTTCAGGGTTAGTGTCAGTATCCATGACCCTGCTTTTAGACTTTGCTTTCAACTTCAGAGTAAACAGACCACTGATTCCACATAGAACAGTGATCACCCCATACACAAACACTATCCTGTACACTAGCGACAATTTACAAATTTTACCAAAGCTAATTAAACTACAAACCTGTACGTCTTTGGAGTGTGGCATGAAACCAGAACACCTGGAGAAAACACACGCAGTCACAGGGAAAATATACAAATTCCGTACAGACAGCAACCCTAGTCAGGATCGAACCCGGGACTCTGGCGCTGTAAGGCAGCAGCTCTACCACTGCGCCACTGTGCCGTATTGCGCTGGCAGGAAACCCGGTCATTACAACCTCTCTCATGTTAGAGATGGTCATTTCCAACACTTGATTGAAAAGAACAGATCCGTTGCCGTTTATCAGACCTGGAAACAATTGGCTAAATGACAAGCAGATGCATATAAAGTGTGTGCAGTCCGGAAACACGGTATATTTCTATAGCCACCGGGTGGGTCTGCAGCATGTTTCCTGCCATGTGTTGGGCCTGAATAACGATCATTCCCATGCTTGGCCGACCTTTAATCTGCAATTTTGATGATGTCTTGAGTAAGAGAGATACTACTGCGGCTGGTTATGTATTTTGGAGAAAACAAAACTACAGAAATACAAAATTCTAGTTTAGGTTTAGATTTCAGTTTAGATTATTGTCACGTGTACCAAGGTACAGTGGAAAGCTTTTGTTGCGTGCTAACCAGTCAGCAGAAGGCAACACATAATTACAATCCAGCCAGCCACAGTGCCCAGATACATGATGAAGGACAAAAACGTGAATAGGGCTTGGTGCAAGATAAAGCCAGTAAAGTCCGATCAAAGGGGTAGATATATTTCAGGACTGCTCTCTAATTATTGATAGGATGGTTCAGTTGCCTGATATCAGCTGGGATAAAAAAACTGTCCCTGAATCTGGAGGTGTGCTCTGATGAGAGAGGGGAGAATAGATAGTGGTCAGGGTGCAACTAGGTTTAGATTTATTATTGTTACATAAGATTAGCAGATCTTAAGTGATAGGAGCAGAATTAGGCCATTTGGCCCATCATGTCAAGAAACATCGAAACATAGAAAATAGGTGCAGGAGTAGGCCATTCGGCCCTTCGAGCCTGCACCGCCATTCAATATGATCATGGCTGATCATTCAACTCAATATCCTGTACCTGCCCTCTCCATAGCCCCTGATCCCTTTAGCCACATCTAACTCCCTCATAAATATAGCCAATGAACTGGCCTCAACTACCTTCTGTGGCAGAGAGTTCCGCAGATTCACCACTCTCTGTGTGAACTCTCTGTCTACTCGGTATCCTATAACTTATATTTGCAATTTATCTTTCAAAACTGGTGTATTTCCATGTAAAATGAAAACACCCAAAGTCATCCCACTATACAAAGCTGGAGACAGAAGTCAATTTACAAATTACAGGCTGGTGTCGTTACTCTTTCAGTTCTCAAAAATATTAGAAAAACTGTATGCAAGTAGATTAGATAACTTTATCGAGAAGCAAGAATTGCTAGTTGATAGTCAATATGGATTCAGGTCAAACACATCGACATCCATGACATTAATGGAGTTAATTGAAGACATTACCAGTTCTATAGATAATAAGAAATATGCAGTGGGTGTATTTATAGATTTGAAAAAAGCATTCAATACCATTGATCATCTAGGCTGGATTACTGTAGCGCGCTCTATTTTGGAGTTGCTCGTTCTTCACTGGCTCGTCTCCAGTTGGTTCAGAATGCTGCTGCTCGCCTTTTAACAGGGACTCGAAAGAGGGAGCACATATCGCCAATTCTGGCCTCCCTACACTGGCTCCTGGTGCACTTTCGGGTTCATTTTAAGATACTGTTATTTGTTTTTAAATCTCTGAATGGGCTCGCCCCGCCTTACCTCTCTGAGCTGCTCCACCCATACGCTCCTGCCCGGTCCCTCAGGTCAGCTGGTCAGCTGCTCCTGGAGGTACCGAGGTCTAGTCGGAGGCTCAGAGGGGATAGAGCCTTCTCTGTTGCTGCTCCGGCACTCTGGAACACCCTGCCGTTGCACATCAGACAGGCCCCCTCACTGTCCATCTTCAAATCCAGTGTTGAAACACATTTGTACTCCCTGGCTTTTGACCATGCCTGAGGCTTTGCTTCTGTTTGTGGTGTTTTTGATGTTTCTTTATTTTACATGTCTTTTCCTACTATTTCTTTTGATTGTTATTTTTGGTGTGTATTAACTTTTTTGTCAATGATTAGTGATGTACAGCACTTTGTTGCAACTATGTTTGTTTTTAAAGTGCTCTATAAATAAAATGATTATTATTATTATTATTATCATTTGCTAATCAAAAAACTGGAAAAGTATGAAAGAGGGGTTGTACTAGAGTGGACGAGAAGCTACATAAGTAAAATACATCAGTTTGTGCAAATAGGGGACTGCAAATCAACATGCTTAGAAATAACTTGTGGAGTCCCACAGGGGTCGGTTTTGGGCACCAAATTATTTATTTTGTATATTAACGATATATGTAGGGTGTCAAACCTCTTGAAATTTGTGTTATTTGCAGATTACACTAATATTTTCTGTGATGGGGACAATTTGCAGCAGCTTTTGGAGGTGGTCACAGCAGAAATGAGTAAACTAAAAACATGGTACACACAAAAGCTGGAGAAACTCAGCGGGTGCAGCAGCATCTATGGAACGAAGGAAATAGGCAACGTTTCGGGCCGAAACCCAGAAGGGTTTCGGCCCGAAACTTTGCCTATTTCCTTCGCTCCATAGATGCTGCTGCACCCGCTGAGTTTCTCCAGCTTTTTTGTGTACCTTCGATTTTCCAGCATCTGCAGTTCCTTCTTAAAAACTAAAAACATGGTTTGATTTGAATAAATTATCATTAAATTTAAACAAAACCAAACTTATGCTGTTTGGAAAACGCAAAATAAATACACAAGTAAAAGTAATGATAAATAATGTTGAAATAGAATGAGTATATCAAAATAAATTTCTGGGTGTGATGCTTGATCGCAAAATCTGCTGGAAACCCCATATAAAATATCTGAGAGCAAAAGTAGCACGAAGTATTGGAGTGACGGGGAAAGCAAGGCATGTTTTGAATGAGAGAGCACTGTATATTCTGTACAGCTCACTTGTGTTACCGTATTTAAATGACTGTGTGGAGAAAGCTGCAGGAGAACATCAAGTGGGCCCGAATGAAAATCAAACCAAGTAAATCTCGAAGCATTTCCATAGTCAAGGGGGTGCTTAGAGACACAAGGTTCTGTATCGGTGATGACCCAATACCAACAGTGTCTGAACAGCCAGTTAAAAGCCTGGGCAGATGGTACAACGCAAGTCTCAAGGACAAAGAGCAGGTGCAACAACTAAGGCAAGAAATTGTCAGCGGCCTGAAGAACATCAATCAGACCCTACTGCCTGGGAAACTGAAGCTCTGGTGCCTACAGTTTGGACTCCTTCCTCGGACGATGTGGCCACTGACCGTTTATGAAGCCCCAATAACAACTGTGGAGAAGATGGAGCGAACCATAACTTCATACGCGAAGAAATGGCTCGGGGTCCCACGATGTCTAACTAACATCGGCCTATATGGCAAAGGGGTCCTGGAACTACCTCTCACTAGTCTAACAGAGGAATACAAGTGTTCTAAAGTAAGACTTCAGATGACACTGAGGGACTCTAGAGACAAGACCATCAGTGCTGTTGCGCCACCCCTAGTAACTGGCCGGAAGTGGACACCATCTGATGCAGTACAGCAAGCTTCATCAGCCCTGAGGCACAAAGACATCGTGGGGCAAGTCCAGCAGGGAAGAGGAGGCTTTGGCCTTACGACAAGTAAACCAACTTGGCGAAAGGCCACAACATCAGAGCGGAGGACATTGGTGGTCGAGGAGGTGCGGCGACAGGAGGTGGCCGCAAGAAGTGCAAAGGCGGTCTCTCTTGCCAAACAGGGGCAATGGATGCAGTGGGAAGGTGTGGAGCGGAGGAAGATCAGCTGGAAAGAACTATGGGAAATGGAAGCAAGCAAGATCAGCTTCATCATCAGAGCGACTTATGATGTGCTTCCAACACCAAAGAACCTCCAGCAGTGGTACGGCGAGGATCCAACCTGTGCCCTCTGCCCAACTCCAGCAACCCTGAAACACATCATGGTAGGCTGCAAGACCAGCCTCACGCAAGGGAGATACACGTGGCGGCATAATCAGGTACTAAAAAGCCTGGCATCAGCCCTTGAGAACAGGCGGTGTGCGACCAACTCCTTGCCTCCGAGAGCAAGCAACCCCCCCCGCCTAAGGGCAACAACCTTTGTCCGAGAAGGACAGAAAACATCTAAACATCCTTCCACCAGATCAGAAGAAGGAAACCTATGCAGGGCCCGTGACTGGAGGATGCTGGCGGACATCGGCCGACAACTAGTTTTTCCACCTGAAATTGCTTCCACCAACCTCAGGCCAGACTTGGTGTTCTGGTCCCCTTCACAGAAGACTGCTTACATCATAGAGCTCACAGTTCCATGGGAGAACTGTGTTGAGGAGGCCTATGAGCGTAAGAAGCTGCGCTACGCAGAGCTTGCAGCAGAGGCAACGCAGCGTGGCTGGAACACCAAAGTCTATCCAGTTGAAGTGGGATGCAGAGGATTTGTTGCGTCATCTACAATCAGACTGCTGAAGGAGCTTGGAATCCACGGTCAGGCTCTGCGGAAGACCATAAGATCACTCTCAGAGGCGGCTGAAATAAGCAGCCGGTGGATTTGGCTCAAGCGGAAAGACCCATGCTGGGCCCCAAGTACGTCAGGGTGAATCTTTGGGATGGTTTGACACGGGACACACGCTGAGGGCTGATCATCCTGCAGCGGGCCGCCCTTGTGGAGGGTGTATAGTGTTAAAAGGCCGAAACACCCAGTGATGCAAGGGTACACTACTGATGATGTGTCCTGTGCCCAACTATCCTGAAGGTTACACAGGCCAAGATATGTGTATCACCCCCCCGCCCCCCACCGATGTTGAGCGTCTACCACTCTCAACAATCAACGGATGTCGTGAAATGCTCCCCACCTATTGGCACAAGGGACTTTTAACATCTAGTCCTGTGTATTTGATTCTGGAAGTATGGGGCAACACCTACAAAACCACCTTACAATCACTAAGCACACTACAAAAAAGAACTATTCGTATAGTAAACAATGCAGGATATCATGAACACACCGATATACTGTATTTAAAATTACACACCTTGAAGATTAAGGATCTGGTAGAATTTAAGACTGCACATATAAGTTATGAAGCAAAAAATAAACTGCTACCTGTAAACATACAGAAACTGTTCAAAGACAGAGAGGGGGGTTATAACTTTAGAGGGAAACTCAACTTGAAACAGCATTATGCTCGGACCAATTTAAAAAGTATGTGTATTTCCATTTGTGGGGTGGTTTTGTGGAATGGTCTTGACGAAACGATTAAACAAAGTGTGAATATAATGCAATTTTTAAAAAAAAGTACAAAAGATATATCTTTGAAAAGTCCAGTAATGAGGAAGGAGAATGTAAATCTCACAGATGTTAATGGTGATTGGTCTTTTTGTTCTTTTCTTGTTTTGTTCTTTTTTTCTTAACAGCTTGATTGGAGTAGTTTTAGTTTATTTTATTGGATTTTGCATTTGTTAATGATGAAGAATGGGGGTAGGACTTGACAAGCATAGGTTGCTTCCTATCCCTTTTCCAACGAGTCTAATGTGTATTATGTTGAAATTGACTTTTGATTTTTTAATTTATGTATGTACATATATGTTATGTATGTGCGTATATGTGTATATGTATGTATGTATATATGTACATGTATATGTATGTATGTGTGTATGTATTTATGTATATATATAATTTTCCCTTTATTTATTCATTTTCATTTTTTCTTTTTTTCCTTTTTTTTTAAATCGTTCGAAATAAAAGATATCATTCATGCATTCAATCATACATTCACTCATTCATTCATCCACTCATCCATTCATACATGCATTCATTCATTCATTCATTCATACTCTGCCATTCAATCATGGCTGATCTATCTCTCCTTCATAACCCCATTCTTCTGCCTTCTCCCCATAACCTCTGACACCTGTACTAATCAAGAATCTATATATCTCTGCCTTAAATATATCCACTGACTTAGGCTCCACAGCCTTCTATGGCAAAAGTTTCCACAGATTCACCACCCTCTGACAAAAGAAATTCCTCCTCATCTCCTTCCTAAAAGAACGACCTGCTAGTCCCATCCTCTCCAATGAGTGGAAACATCCTCTCCACATCCATTCTTTCACAATTCCGTATATTTCAATGAGGTCCCCCCTCATTCTTCTAAACTCCAGCGAGTACAAGCCTGGTGCCGTCAAACACTGTATTGAGGTACAGTGAGTGGCTTTGTTTTATATGCTATCCAAACAGATTAGATATACCATACATAGATACAATCAGTTCAAACTAGAGTACAATTGATATAGCAAAGGGGATGATAAAGTGAGCAGAATATACTGTAGTTCTCACCGTTGTAGCGCATCAGTTCCTTAGATAAAGCTCAATGTCCTCAATGGGGCAGAGGTGAATTGAACAATACCCTAGCTTATGGAACGGCCATTCAGAAACATGATCACAGAGGGGAAGAAGCTGTTCCTGTTTGGTGTTACTGCTTTTGAGCTTCTGTACCATCAATCGGACGGGACAAGTCTTTGATTCTGTTGGCACTTATTCCGAGGCAGCGTGAAGTGCAAATGGGGCCAATGGAGGGAAGCCTGGTTTGTGTTGGGCTACATCTACAACTCACTGCAATTTCATAGTTTCTTGGGCAGAGCTATTCCCAAACTAAGTGGTGATTCAGCCCTATAGTATGTTATAGTTGAGAATTTATACTTCTGCCCCATATGAAGAGCATTTATTCTAAACTATTATTGGTAGGGTGTAGTTAAAGCCCTGTCCCACGGTGCAAGTTCATTCCAAGCGCTCTCCCGAGTTTAAAAAAATCAAACTCGTGGTAAGCACGGAGAATGAACGTAGCGGGTACGTCGGAGCTCGGGGACGTCTCTTAACGCTAACGGCAGGTACGCGGGAAGACTCGATAACGGCAGGTAAGCACGGGAAGACTCGTGAAGATTTTTCAACATGTTGAAAAATGTCCACGAGAGCCCCGAGTACCGACGAGTGGCCATTACCGTAAATCTCCGAGTTTGAATCAGGGCAAACTCGGGAGAACTCTTGGAATGAACTCGTACAGTGGGTCAGGGCTTTTAAGCTGGAAAGAGTATAGAGAAGATTTACAAGGAACAAGGATGTGGCCAGGAATTGGGGGACTGAGATATAAAGGGAGGTTGGGCCGGCTAGGACTCTATTCCTTGCAGCGCAGAAGGCTGAGGGATGATTGTAAAGAGGTGTATAGGATCATGAGGGGAATAGACAGGGTGAATGCACAATGTATTTTACCAAGAGTAGGAGAATCAAGAACCAGAGGACACAGGTTTTAGGTTAGAGGAGACCTTGAGAGGCAACTTTTTCACACTGAGGGTGGTGAATATATGGAACGTGCTGCCAGAGGACATAGTTGAGGCAGGTACTTTAACAGCATTTCAAGGACATTTGGAGAGGTACATGGATAGGAAAGGTTTGGAGGGTTTAGAAGAAAAGTTTAAAAGGTTTCATTTTCTCCAGAGATGCTGCTTGACCCGACGAGTTACTCCAGCATTTTGTATCCATCTTGGTTTAGAGGGATATGGGCCAAATGTGGGCAGGACTAGCGTAAATGGGGCATGTTGATGGCTATGGGCAAGTTGGCATGAAGGGCCTGTTTCCATGCTGTATAGCTCCATGGCTATGACTCTACATCGATTTCCCTAATTTTGGCACCTGCAATCACCATCCAATACTGAGACTATCTCACTGGTGACCCTCGGACTATCCTTGATCGGTCTTTGCTGGCTTTACCTTGCACTAAACGTTATTCCTTTATCATGTATCTATACACTGTAAATGGCCCGATTGTAGTTGTGTATTGTCTTTACGTTGACTGAATAGCACGCAACGAAGGGTGGCATGGTGGCGCGGCGGTAGATTTGCTGCCTTACAGCGCTTGCAGCGCCGGAGACCCGGGTTAGATCCTGACTCCAGGTGCTGTCTGTGTGGTGTTTGCACGTTCTCTCCGTGACCACGCGGGTTTTCTCCGAGATCTCCAATTTCTTCCCACACTCCAAAGACATATTGTAGATGAATTGGCTTGGTATAAATTTTAATTGTTCCTAGTGTGTGTAGAATAATGTTAGTGTGCGGGGATCGCTGGTCGGTGCGGATTCAGTGGGCCGAAGGGCCTGATTCCACACTGTATCTCTAAACTAAACTAAAGAAAACTGCACTAAAAGCTTTACACTGTACCTCGGTACACGTGACAATAAACTGAACTGTTTAGATGCCACATTCAGCAGAAGGCTTAAAGAATTGGCTGAACCATCCATCTCAGTACAACGTTGACACTTTAAAACTCCCAGCTCGCAGCTCCCCTCTCGCATCCTTGGTGAGATTGCAAATTGAACATCACCTCGCTTAAAGTAAACAGCTCAAGCTGAGTCCTCTACGGACCATTGTTTAAGTTAATGATAACACACTGTAAATAGACAACCCACGAAGAAAGGCTCATTTGTGACACTCGCTGCCAAGTGGAATAATGTACGTCTGTCTCCCGAGCAGATTGTTCAAATCACTTTCAGTGTGAGACCCATTCGCTTTGCCTCAACTGCTCTAATGGATCTCACTGGCAACGATAAATGCAGCCCAACATTAAACAGAATCAGGATCCCTTTTACTAGGGCGGCACGGTGGCGCAACGGGGGAGGTGCTGCCTCACAGCGCTTGCAGCATCAGTGACCCGGGTTCAATAGACAATAGACAATAGGTGCAGGAGTAGGCCATCCGGCCCTTCGAGGCAGCACCGCCACTCAATGTGATCATGGCTGATCATCCCCAATCAGTACCCCGTTCCTGCCTTCTCCCCATATCCCCTGACTCCGCTATTTTTAAGAGCTCTCTCTTGAACCTGCCTCCTCCACCATCTGAGGCAGAGAATCCCACAGTCGATCCCAACTACGGATGCTGTCTCCACGGAGTTTCTCCCTGTGGCTGCATGGATTTCCCGCAAGATCTTCGGTTTCCTCCCACATTCCAAAGACGTACAGCTTGGATTTTAGTTGGCTTGGTGTGAATGTAAAATTGTCCCCAGCGTGTGTAAGGTAGTGTTAAAGTGCAGGGATCGCTGGTCGGTGCAGACCCAGTGGGCCGAATGGCCTGTTTCAGAGCTGTATCTGTAAACTAAACCATAAACTAAATGTACAGCACTCACCCGAGCAGATTGTTCAACTCACTTTCGGTGTGAGACTCAGTCACTTTGTCCCAACTGTTCTAATGGGTCTCACCAGCAACAATAAATGCAGCTCAACGTGTTTAAACAGAATCGCGATCCCTTTTACACATTTTGGTCATAAATCTCATTCCTAACATCGTCCTAGTGTTGACAGCTGTGGTTCTGACTGACTGCATCACCCAGCCTTAGGCCGTCCTTACTGTAGACACCCAATCATTCACTTCACTCTTAAAAAGCAATGAAATCTAATTAGCAAAATTGTTCATTTCCTTTCATTTGTCACTTTTCTCCCCATTTAATTATAAAGAATGCGTTGGGTTGTTAATTATTCCTCCGATGAGTTTAATCTCTGTGCTTGCTAATTCCGGCATCTTGGGTTACCATGATATCTTTCAGCTCATGAATGAGAATGCTGTGAAAGGCACTGTGATTCGACAGTGACATTGTTCGCCTGGGTTTGTGTATCTTTCCTATGGGACCTCCGCATTGAAAAATAATTTGGACAACTTCATCCCAGCAGTCCACATCTAATATATAATTACAGCTCAAAATGAACCATTTAATAACCCTTCTCTGTTAAAATATAATTGAAAACTCACTTTTAAGTAATTAATGATTGCATGCAAATAAAACCAGCATTTGGTGGGTGCTGGATTTTACTGTGATCCAATGGGTCTATTTAACAATACGTTCACTCCTGAGGTTGGTAAATGGAATAGGCTGAAGCATCACCCAATGTACAGCAAGAGGCAGTAGTTTCAGAGGTCTGCGACAAGAGTTCTTAGTTTAGTTTAGAGACAAAGTGCGGAAACAGGCCCTTCAGCCCATTGAGTCCGCTACCGACCAGCCATCCCCTCACACTAATACTATCCTACACACACACGGGACAATTTACATTCATACCAAGCCAATTCACTTACAAACAAACCTGTACGTCATTGGAGTGTGGGAAGAAAGCAAAGATATCAGGGAAAACCCACGCAGAGCACGAGGAGAACGTACAAACTCCGTACCATAAAGTACACTTAGTCAGGATTGAAACCAGGTCTCTGGCGCTGTAAAGGGCCTGTCCCACGAGCACGCGACCTGCATGCGGCAAGCGCGACCAAACCCGAAGCGGGGGCCGCGCGGAGGTCGAGTGAGTGACGTGAAGTTCGAGCGAAGTCCACGGGAAGTTCGCGCGTGACGTACAGCGTCAAGATGCTGCGTACGGTGTCAAGGCGCTGCGTATGCCCGTCGAGGCGTGTGACGTACGGCGTCGAGGCGGCTGCGAGCCGGCAGGCCGTTGCCGCGCGGAATTTTTGAACACAGTCAGTTTTTTGGAGCCCCGCGCGATGTCGGGACCAGCTCCGCACAACTCCATCGAAGTGGGATCGAAGTGGCCCCGCGAGGCCGTACAGCTCAAGCGACCACGTTAGGTCGCGCTTGTTGCATGGAGTCACATGCTGGTGGGACAGGCCCTTAAGGCAACAGCTCTAAGCTATTCCACCATGATACCCGTATCTTTCGTAAAAACACGATACAGTATTTATTTAACAAGTGGTCTTGTTTCCGACTGAAAATTTGAAAATAGTTTGTACTCAACACTAAAACCTATAAGCTGACAGTTCAGAGCTGGTTCAGGTGCTCAAAAAATTCAATGGATCAGATCCCATCAATGGATAACATGGATAGGTGACGGCTCAGGTTGGGACCCTTCTTCAGTCTTATATCTGATTGGTCTGGAGAAGGGCCAGCTATCCATATTCTCCAGAGATGCTGCTCGACCCGCTGAGGTACTCCAGCACTTTTTGTCTTTTTTTGTAAACCAGCATCTGAAGTTCCTTGTTCCTACTTTGTTCAGGCTCTCGTTTGCCAGGAGTCAGAAGCTCCCTGTAAGAATGTCATCTTTCTATTTTGCCGATGAAAAGTCCATGGCTATCAGTAATCTGTGTCCTCCTCTCGTAGGCATGATGACGAGGAACACAAAAGAGATAGATATGATGTCAGGATTTCTCAGACCCAAGTTAGACACAAAATGCTGGAGTTACTCAGTGGGACGGGCAGCATATCTGGAGAAAAGGAATTGGTGACATTTCAGGTCGAGACCCTTCTTCACACCCACGCTTTCAATGCCCCTTATTGTTTCTCTGGGTCTAAGCAATGATACCAGGCATTTATTGAAGGGCATTTCTGTCACAGTCCAGGTTTTGTATGAATATATGTGGCATCTACTTGTAGACTGGCAGAAAACCTCCAACAGAGCACTGTCAACAACGTCAGGTTGAGTTTGGATCTGAAATTATTTTTCTGCCTCACTTGTAAGTGCTGTCTGCGAGTACTTCAGGCAGGCGAATGATTCATTCACCTACTAAGAAAACATCTTTATTTCCTTTCCTACTGAACAGCTACAGCTGTGTGATGGTGCTGTCCGATTTTTTTGGACAGCTGCCCACACAAGTACTGAGGTCGCTGAGATCAGTTATATGGGATCCAGCCACAACCCAGTGACTTAAATGTACAGAGAACGGCACCAGCCATAATACACTGACATCACGCAGTGGTGACGCAGCAGTAGAGATGCTGCCTTACAGTGCCAGGGACCCGAGTTCAGTCGATGCAGACTCGATGAGCCAGGAGACCTGTTTCCACAATGTATCTCTAAACTACACTAAACTAAACTAAACTAAACTAAACTAAACTAAACTAAACTAAACTAAACTAAACTAAACTAAACTAAACTAAACTAAACTAAAACTAAACTAAACTAAACTAAACTAAACTAAACTAAACTAAACTAAACTAAACTAAATCTAAACTAAACTAAACTAAATCACATTGCATAGGGAACAGTTTTTAAAGGTTTTACGCGGTGCCAATGAACAATGCCAGGGTTATTTCAAGGTGAATTGAAACTTTATAGACAATTTGCTACGACCAAATGAAGAGGTACAGAAGTGTGAAAACGCAGACCTCCAGATTCAGGGACATTTTCTTCCCAGCTGTTATCGGGCAACTGAACCATTCTATCGACAACCAGTGAGCGGATCTATTATCTACCTCATTAGAGAGCCTCAGACTATCTTTAATCGGACTTTATTAGACTTTATCGTGCACTAAACGTTATTCCCTTTATCATGTATTGGTAGACAGTGGATGGCTTGATTGTAATCTTGTATTGTCTTTCCGCTGACTGGTTAGCACGCAGCAAAAAAATTTCACTGTACATCGGTACACGCAACAATTAACTAAACTAAACTAAAGTAAACTAAACTTAACTAAATTGGCTTTGGTAAATTTGTAAAGTTGTCCCTATTGTGTATAGGTTAGTGTACAGGACAATCACTGGTCTGTGCGGACTCAGTAGGCCAAAGGCCCTGTTTCCACGCTTTATCTCTAAAGTCTAAAAGTCCAAACTCAACAGGATCAGTGGAGGGAATGGACAGGTGATGTTTCAGGTTAGGACCCTTCTTCAGACCGATTCAATCACAGAGCGGGAACAGTGAGAGAGGATCTCATAGAAATCCCTTCGGAGAGAGGAGGAGAACTTAATTGAAGAGATTTTGCAGCCGAACAATAAAATGGAGTCACAGAGGTCAAGTCAAGTCAAGTCAAGTCAAGTATTGTCATTCAAACTATCTCCAGTTTGAATGAAATTACGTAGCCTGCAGTCATAACCAAAAATAAAAAACACATAATGAACACAGTTTAACATCCACCACAGTGAGTCTACCAGGCACCTCCTCACTGTGATGGAAGGCAAAAGTCCTTGTCTCTCCTTCCTTGTTCTCCCTCTGCGTTGAGGCGATCCAGGCTTTTGATATTGGGCACTCCATGGTGATGATAAGTCCCGCAGCCGACTCCGAGCTCCGCGAACGGGCCGGTTCAAACTCCACGGCCCGGGGCGGATGAAGCTGCCACCCTCCAGTCCAGCGGATGAAGCTGTTGTTGCGGGAGCTCTGGAGAATCCGTCACCAACCTGAGACCTGCGAGCTCCCGATGTTGTCGTCCACTGGGCCCGCGGCCGAGCCTCCGAGGCACCGAAGTCGGAACGTTGACCCAGCGCCACCACAGCCCTGGTCGGCCAGCTTTACGATGGTAAGTAAGTTCTAAGTCCTGGTTCTGCCTCCGGAGCCTCGAGGTCGGTCCCATGTTGGAGGCCGCCAGCTCCGCGATTAGGCCTCAGCGCAGACGGAGACGGGGATACGACAAAGAAAAGATTGCATCGCCCTGAAGGAAGAGACTAAAAACAAGTTTCTCCCACCCCCCCACACACATACACAACCAAAAATAAACTAAACATACATCTAACAAGACAAAAGAAAACAAAAAAAAAGAAAAAGGCAGACGTACTGCAGGCGAACCGCAGCTGCTTGGGCAGCGCCACCACTTCCGGGAAACTGAAGATGCTGGAATCTTGAGCCAAGCACAAAGTGCAAGAGGAAGTCAAGAGGTCAGGCCACATCTGTGGGTGGGAATGGACAGGTAATGTTTCATACTGATTCAGTATTCCCAAGTATGGAAAATGATGTTGTCTGAAGAATTAAGATAGAAACATAGAAAATAGTGCAGGAGTAGAGGCCATTCGGCCCTTCGAGCCTGCACCGCCATTCAATATGATCATGGCTGATCATCCAACTCAGTATCCTGTACCTGCCTTCTCTCCATACCCCCTGATCCCTTTAGCCACAAGGGCCACATCTAACTCCCTCTTAAATATAGCAGAGAATTCTAGAGATTCACCACTCTCTGTGTGAAATTTGTTTTCCTCATCTCGGTCCTAAAGGATTTCCCCCTTATCCTTAAACTGTGACCCCTTGTCCTGGACTTCCCCAACATCGGGAACAATCTTCCAGCATCTAGCCTGTCCAACCCCTTAAGAATTTTGTAGGTTTCTATAAGATCCCCCCTCAATCTTCTAAATTCTAGCGATTACAAGCCGAGTCTATCCATTTGCTGTAGAGTGTGAAGCAGTAACTTCAGCGGTCCATGGCCAATGAACCTTTTTCACACAGAGAGTGGTGAATCTCTGGAACTCTCTGCCACAGAAGGTAGTTGAGGCCAGTTCATTGGCTATATTTAAGAGGGAGTTAGATGTGGCCCTTGTGGCTAAGGGGATCAGGGGGTATGGAGAGAAGGCAGGTACGGGATACTGAGTTGGATGATCAGGCATGATCATGTTGAATGGCAGTGCAGACTCGAAGGGCCGAATGGCCTACTCCTGCACCTAATTTCTATGTTTCTATGTATCTATGTCAGCTGTGCCCCTCCAACATTTTCTGTTTTGTTAAGTTTGAGTTGCTGGTGGGTATCTTCTGTGGCAGATCCATGACTTTCTGCAACATTGGTACCATCTGTTAGGCTGAACATTAGACTGTAAAATTCTCGCACCCCAGCAAGTAGCAAAAAGCTCTATTTTTTAACATATATTTCATGTTTTGGATTGGAGCATTACAGAAAATCATACTCTATTATACACAGGATCTACAATCAACAAATATTTTAGGTAGACACAAAATGCTGGAGTAACTCAGCGGGACATGCAGCATCTCCGGAGGGAAGGAATGGATAATGTTTCAGGTCGAGACGCTTCTTCAGACCTCAGAACGAACGTCATCCCTTCAGATACTCCAAAACGTCACCCCGTCTCCCCAGAGATGCTGCCTGTCCCGCTGAGTTACTGCAGCATTTTGTGTCTATCTTTGGTGTAAACCAGCATCTAAACACAGATTTTAGGTATTTTAAAATAAGGATTGGAGGATACAGATAATCCTGCCCCATTTTATAAACTAGAATTATAATGGACAAATTTGAAATGAAAATACAAAATGTTCTAATTACCTGGGAATCATTGAGTTTTAACATAATCCCTCTGAAGGATTTAGAAACAACTTAGGAGATTAGTTTTCCAGGAACAGATGTTTAGTTTTGTTTAGTTTACAGGGACAGCATGGAAACAGGCCCTTCGACCCACCGAGTCCACGCTGACCAACGATCCCCGCACACTGACACTATCCTACACAGACTACGGACCATTTACAATTTTGCCAAGCCAATTAACCTACAAAACTGTCCATCTTTCAAGCGTGGGGGGAAACCAGAGCACCAAGAGAAAACCCACGCGGTCACAGGGCGAACATACAAACTCCATACCGACAACACCCTTAGTAAGGATTGAAACGTAGGAACATAGAAAATAGGTGCAGGAGGAGGCCATTCGGCCCTTCGTGCCTGCACCGCCATTCATTGTGATCATGGCTGATCATCCACAATCATAAACCGTGCCTACCTTCTCCCCATATCCCTTGATTCCACTCGACCCTGGAGCTCTATCTAACTCTCTCTTAAATTCATCCAGTGAATTGGCCTCCACTGCCCTCTGTGGCAGAGAATTCCACAAATTCACAACTCTCTGGGTGAAAAAGTTTTTTTTTTCATCTCAGTTTTAAATGGCCTCCCCATTATTCTTAGACTGTGGCCCCTGGTTCTGGACTCTCCCAACATTTTACCAGCATTTAGCTTGTCCAGTCCTTATACATTTCTATAAGATACCCTCTCATCCTTCTAAATTTCAGTGAATACAAGCCCAGTCTTCTCAATCTTTCCTATATGACAGTCCCGCCATCCCGGGGATTAACCTCGTGAACCTACGCAGCACTGCCTCAATAGCAAGGGTGTCATTCCTCAAATTAGGAGACCGTGTCTTTGGCGCTGTAAGGCAGCAACCCTAACGCAGCGGCACACAACGTTGTTGAGCAAAATGATAGATCAGCACAAAATTAAAAATTCTGCAAAAATTATTTTGATAAGGTATAACATTTTCAGTGGCTCACAGAGCGAGGATACTGTAGAAAATATTGCAGTTCTCATTAAACCAATGATCCCAAATCGATTCTCTTTTAAAGGAAAGACCAGAATTGAAGCAAAGAGGAACAGAATATCACTGGCAGTAACTTTTGGATTTCCATGTTAAATTGCACAAATTTAGATGGCAGGCGTTGATGTTTGTTCCTAAGTTTGGTTTGACTTTAATTGCAATCTCTTAATCATGACCATCAGTTTAACACAAACGTCAAGACTGACACATTCACGCCCTGGGCTTCCTCGAGTTATACCTGGAAGCATAAAACAGAACATCCTCAATACGTCCAAAATATCACTGCTGCCTACAACAGGGTTGCATGGGGGAGTCAAGTTAAGAGCAGGAGACGGGAACTGATGAACCTGATGTAACTCTAAAGGTAAGACTGGTGCATGGGCAATGGAAATGACTTCCGCTCATTCCAGCTATGTCAGGTTGAACGACTGAAAGGGTGGTGGGTGTATAGAATGAGCTGCCAGAAAAGGTAGTTGACGCACATACTTTTGCAACGTTTAAGAAACATAGAAACATAGAAACATAGAAACATAGAAATTAGGTGCAGGAGTAGGCCATTCGGCCCTTCGAGCCTGCACCGCCATTCAATATGATCATGGCTGATCATCCAACTCAGTATCCTGTACCTGCCTTCTTTCCATACCCCCTGATCCCCTTAGCCACAAGGGCCACATCTAACTCCCTCTTAAATATAGCCAATGAACTGGCCTCAACTACCCTCTGTGGCAGAGAGTTCCAGAGATTCACCACTCTCTGTGTGAAAAAAGTTCTTCTCATCTCGGTTTTAAAGGATTTCCCCTTTATCCTTAAGCTGTGACCCCTTGTCCTGGACTTCCCTAACATCGGGAACAATCTTCCTGCATCTAGCCTGTCCAACAATTAGACAGGTACATGGATATGACAGGTTTAGAGGGATAAGGGCAAAACGCAGGCAGGTGGGACGAGAGTAGATGGAACAATTTGGCTGTTATGGGCAAGTTGAGCCGAAGGGCCAGTTTCCATGCTGTAAAACACAATGGCTCTACGACTGAAAACATTCAGTTGGCTATGCAGCATCTGTGGAAAGATAAACAAAGATAATATTTCAGGTAAAGGATCCTCCATCAGAACTAACCTATTTTCCTTCTTTCCCAGTACTTCCGAATAATCCTCAACATGGAATGTTAACTCTAGTTTTTCTTTCCACAGACACGACGTGACCTGCTGAATATTTCTATTATTTCCTGTTCCTTTTTCAGATTTCTAACTTTTGCAGTATTATTAAAATTTTAATTAAGCGATTTCTTCACCCCTTTATGTCGATCAATATGATTAAGCAAGAACATCTCAAACATCTTGCCATAGAGGGAGTACAGAGAAGGTTCACCAAACTGATTCCTGGGATGTCAGGACTTTCATATGAAGAAAGACTGGATAGACTCGGCTTGTACTCGCTAGAATTTAGAAGATTGAGGGGGGATCTTATAGAAACTTACAAAATTCTTAAGGGGTTGGACAGGCTAGATGCAGGAAGATTATTCCCGATGTTGGGGAAGTCCAGAACAAAGTGTCACAGTTTAAGGATAAGAGGGAAATCTTTTAGGACCGAGATGAGAAAATCATTTTTTACACAGAGAGTGGTGAATCTGTGGAATTCTCTGCCACAGAAGGTAGTTGAGGCCTGTTCATTGGCTAGATTTAAGAGGGTGTTAGATGTGGCCCTTGTGGTTAAAGGGATCAGAGGGTGTGGAGAGAAGGCAGGTACGGGATACTGAGTTGGATGATCAGCCATGATCATATTGAATGGCGGTGCAGGCTCGAAGGGCCGAATGGCCTACTCCTGCACCTATTGTCTATGTTTCTATCTCCACCATTGTTTTTGCACCATCACCAGCTGTTTCCCATTGCCTTTTTAACATAATTGTGATGTTTTTATATTGAATTAGAGAAAAAATCTAACATGGACCATATCTCAATCTTTCCCATATCCATTTGAAGGACACACATTGATCAAGGATATTCATTGAAGATTTGTTCTTATATATTTTGAGATGAAATAAGGAGGGCAGGTTAAAACTGGGTTTTGGTAGTGGTGCAGCAATAGAGCTGCTGTCGTTCAGCACCAGAGACCCGGGTGCTGCCTGCCCGGAGTTTGTACGTTGTCCCCATGACCTGCGTGCGTTTTCCCCAGGAGCTCCGGTTTCCTTCGACACTCTAAAGACGTACAGGTTTGTAGGCTGTTTGGCCTGGAAAAATTATATGTTGACCCTAGTATGTGTAGGATAGGTACACAAAAAAGCTGGAGAAACTCAGCGGGTGCAGCAGCATCTATGGAGCGAAGGAAATAGGCAACGTTTCAGGCCAAAATCCTTCTTCCAAGATGTGTAGGATAGTGTTTGTGTGTGTGGGATCGCTGGGCGGTATAGTACTCTGTGGGCCGAAAGGCCTGTTTCTGAGCTGTATCTCTAACCTAGACTAAAAGTTAAAAAGAATTAAGCATCACATTAAAATAACCATATCTGGTATGTGAATCCTCTTGAGTTTTGTCTTTCGATGCTTCCTTTTTTTCCCTGGTATCTTATCTACAACTTGTGATTTCTTCCTTCTTCCAAAGATTTTGCTGATAAAATTGTCAGGACCATTGGTTAGCAGGAGGTTTGCAGTGAGAGACGGAATGGGATTCAGCTGGTTCTGGTGCATGTATCCGACACAATCCTGAAATAATTATCCACAGAATATCCACTGAACTATATTGAAGCAGAAGAATTGATGGTTCAAGTTACTTAGAATCTCGGAGGGGGGGAAACTTTTTAAATCTCTCCCTGCACGGGAGACCCGACCTTTTCTCGTCGGGTTTCCGTTATCGTTGGGGCTGCAACGAGGAGCGGCCTCCAACAGGAAGAGACCGGGGACTCTGGTGCCGACGACTCACCGTCGCCGTCGCGGGGCTGGCCGAGTCCGGAGCGGGTGGAGCGGTGGAGGAGCGCTGCTGCTGCTGCTGCTGCTGCTGCTGCTGCTGCTGCTGCTGCTGCGGCCCGACCGGAGAGTCGGAGGCTTCAACGGCAGGCCTGTGGACGGCGGCACCGGGAGCCCGCGGCTCCCTGGAGGGAGACCGCTTTTCGGGGCTCTCGCAACGGCGACTTCCCCCGCCCGAGTTGCGGGGTTGAAGAGCTCCTGGAGCGGGGCCTACATCACTGCCCCGCGCGGCTTGGAATGGCCGCGGGACTCTGCGGGTGCACGCCGAGGGCTCTAACACCAAGACCCGGTGTGCGACCTCGCACCACCCGGCGTGGCTTTAATGGCCGCGGGACAATCGCCATCGCCAGCCGGGGGCTTTGACTTTGACTCTGACATCGGGGGGGGGGGGGGGGGGGGGGGGGGGGAGAGGAGAGTGCAGTGGAGAGATAAGTTTATTTGGCCTTCCATCACAGCAATTGTTTATGTAAATTATGTTGTAGAATAGTTTCTTTATTGTCATTGTAACATGGGCCATGTACAACGAAATTTAAAATTGTGTCTTGGGTCTATGTGTTTGTAATGTATGGCTGCAGAAACGGCATTTCGTTTGGACCTCAAGGGGTCCAAATTACAATTAAATGTATCTTGTATCTTGTATTTCACCCACCAGCAAGATGTAATGGCATAAACAAGGCTCATGTAAATTATAGCTCGAAACACACATGACAACAAATGAGAGATCCTCTGGCTGGCCTGAAGCCGTTGACTCATCTCCTCTGGTCAATGGAAGTGTACATAAATGATCTGAGATGACTGGACAGCTGCAGATCGCTCCTGATTCCAAGGATGTTTCCTAAAGAGGGATAATGAAGGAGGAAAAAACGAGAGAGGAACGGGCAGAGGTGTGGAGAGAGGGAGATGCAGGTAGAGAGGGAGATGGAGCAGAGGGATAGGAACTGGAGCAAGAGAGAGAGTGGTAAGGAGAGGTCGGGTGAGGGAGGGTGATGTACTGAGCGAGAGAGGTTGGGAGGAGTAAAGAGAGGTTGCGAGGTGTAGAGAGGCAAAAAGGGAGGTATAGAGAGAGGAAGATGTAGAGAAAGAGGGGTAGATGGTGGAGAGAGAGAGAGAGAAAAATTAGGAGGTGTAGAGAGAGAAGTATGTAGGTATAGATAGAGGAAGGTGTCAAAAAAGAGAGGGAGGGAGGTGTTTGCAGAGAGAAAGAGGTAAGGAGGTATACCCACATACTTCTGTCTAAATGTTTGTTAAATGTGATAGCACCTGCCTCAACTACTCCCTACAGCAGCTTGTTCCAATCACCCACCAACCTTAGTGTAAAAAAGTTATCTCTCAGGTGCCCATGAAATCTTTCCTCTCTCACCTTAAACCTGTGTCCTCTGATTCTCAATTCAACTTCACTGGACTGATCTATCTTTCCCTCTCAACCCATTCTCCTATCTTCTCCCCATATCCCTCTAAAACTTTTCTATCCATGTACATGTCCAAACCTCCTTAAAAAGTTGTTATAGCCCCTGCCTCAATTCCCTCAATGTTCTATTAAATTCCTCCCCTTTCACCTTAAGCCTTTGACCTCTGGTACGATTCCTTTCATGATTTTGTACACTTAAAATCATCCTGCATCCTCCAGCGCTCCAAGGAATAAAGACCTAGCCTGCTCAACCTCTTCCTGTAGCTCAGTCCCTAGTCATTGTATCAAAGGCCACATAAGATGGTTAAGTGGCCAATACTGTGCCTGCTCATCGGTGAGCAGGCAGGACCAGTACACGCGCAGGAAGGAACTGCGGAAACTGGTTTACATGGAAGATAGACACAAAATGAGGAAGGACATTATTGCCATAGAGGGAGTGCAGAGACGGTTCACCAGACTGATTCCTGGGATGTCAGGACTGTCTTATGAAGAAAGACTGGATAGACTTGGTTTATACTCTCTAGAATTTAGGAGATTGAGAGGGGATCTTATTGAAACTTACAAAATTCTTAGGGGGTTGGACAGGCTAGATGCAGGAAGATTGTTCCCGATGTTAGGGGAGTCCAGGACAAGGGGTCACAGCTTAAGGATAAGGGGGAAATCCTTTAAAACCGAGATGAGAAGAACTTTTTTTTACACAGAGAGTGGTGAATCTCTGGAACTCTCTGCCACAGAGGGTAGTTGAGGCCAGTTCATTGGCTATATTTAAGAGGGAGTTAGATGTGACCCTTGTGGCTAAGGGGATCAGGGGGTATGGAGAGAAGGCAGGTACGGGATACTGAGTTGGATGATCAGCGATGATCATATTGAATGGCGGTGCAGACTCGAAGGGCCGAATGGCCTACTCCTGCACCTAATTTCTATGTTTCTATGTTTCTATGTTTCTAATACTGTGCCTGCTCCTCGGTGAGCAGGCAGGACTAGTACATGCGCAAGAAGGAACTGCGGACACTGGTTTACATGGAAGATAGACACAAAATGCAAGAGTAACTCAGTGGGTCAGGCAGCATCCCTGGAAGAAAAGAATAAGTGACCTTTTGGGTCCAGGCCCTTCTTCAGCCTCAGGGCCAGTACATAGCAGCAACAATATGGTATGGGTAGGAAGGAACTGCAGATGCTGCTTTACACCAAAGAAAGACACAAAATGCTGGAGTAACTCAGCGGGACCGGCAGCATCTCCAGTAGAAGGAATGGCTGACATTTCAGATGAAGAAGGATCTCGACCTGAAACATCATCCATTCCTTTCATCCACAGATGCTGCCTGCCCTGCTGAGTTACTCCAGCATTTTGGAGTAAATCTATCTACATTATAGATTTCCCATCTTATTTGATGCCAGATATGTCGAGATATAATAATAATAATAATAATAATAATAATAATCTTTATTGTCATTGTACAAGACAACAACATTTTGTTGGAGCAGTCCTCCAGCTGCACAGGAATATGAGTATAAAAATGTGTTTAAAAAAGAACTATTAAAAAAGTTAGACTATAAACATATAGGAGTATGGGCGGGTGTGTGAGAGAGGGGGGGAATCAGTGTGGGAGGAGGATAGAGTGGAGAGGCAGTGTCCAGGGTATGTGCTGTCTCTAATGATGCCCTTGACCCTCCGGATGCAGTGGGTCCGGTAGATGTCGTCCAGTCTGGGGAGCTGGGTGCCAATGATCCTCTCAGCAGTCTTAATGACACGTTGGAGAGCTTTCCTGTTCTCTGCGGTGCAGCCAGAGTACCATACTGTGATGCAGTATGTGAGAACTGACTCGATGGCTGACCCTGTAGAAGCTCACCAGCAGCTGTTGTGGGAGGCGTGCCCTCTTCAAGCACCTCAGGAAGTGAAGCCTTTGAAGTCCTTTCTTGATGTTGACGGTCCAGGTCAGGTCGTGGCTGATGTTGACCCCGAGGTACCTGATGTTCTGCACAGCCTCCACTGTCTCGCCGTTAATGGTGATGGGCTGATGGACGAAGGTCTTCGGTCTCCTCCTGAAGTCCAGGATCATCTCCTTTGATGCCCACTGATATTCAGAGTAATTTCTTTAACTGGAGTAAGAAGTGGCCATCTATGGATACAACATTGGCCTTCACGCTGACCTCTTCTCTATGGCATTTGCTTGGAGTTTCAGCTAATCACTCACACAACTCAAAGCAGCATCCCCATGACAACCTTGTGCAATTTAAAGGCCAGTGTGCTTTTGTTTTGGAATGCCAATGGAACAAGACCATGTTCAAATGGAACCGGTTACTTGTTTCCACAGTTGCACTCTCTGTAGATTTATTATTTGTAAAACAACCTGGATCATGATTGATTTACAAATATTTCTGGCCAGTGAGTTCCTGTAGAAACCTGAGAAGTATCTCAGTTGCTAAATTTGAAAAATTTGCTTCCATTCAAATATTGAATTATTTACTATGGGGCGAGAAAGGTGAACTGCAAGGCAGTCTGCATCTTAGGGAGAGGGGGAGAGGGAGAGGGGGAGGGGGGGGGAGGGGGGAGAGGGGGGGGAGAGGGGGAGGGAGGGGGGGATAGGGAGAGAGGGGAGAGGGGGGGAGAGGGGGGGAGAGGGGGAGAGGGGGGGAGAGGGGGAGAACTTTTAGAGGGGGAGGGGAGAGAGGGAGAGAGGGGGAGAGGGGGAGAGGGAGGAGGAGGGGGAGGAGGGAGGGAGGGAGAGGGGGGAGAGGGAGAGAGAGGGAGAGAGGGGGGGGGGGGGGAGGGGGAGGGGGGGGAGGGGGGGGAGGGAGGAGGGAGAGGGGGGAGAGAGGGAGAGAGGGAGAGAGAGAGGGAGAGGGGGAGAGGGGGAGAGGGGAGAGAGGGAGAGAGGGGAGGGGAGAGAGAGAGGGGAGAGGGGTAGAGGGGTAGAGGGGAGAGAGAGGGGGAGAGGGGGAGAGAGGGGGGGGGAGAGAAAGGGGAGGGGGGGAGGGGGAGAGGGGGGATAGGGGGAGAGGGGGAGAGGGATTGTAGGGAGAGAGAAGGAGAGGGGGAGAAGGGGAGAAGGGGAGAGGGAGAGAGAGAGGAGGGGAGAGGCAGAGAGATATGGGCGGAGGGGGAGAGGGAGAGAGGGAGAGAGGGGAGGGGGAGAGAGGGGGAGAGGGAGAGAGAGGGAGAGGGAGAGAGGGAGAGAGGGGAGAGAGGGAGAGAGGGAGAGAGGGAGAGGGGGAGAGAGAGAGAGAGAGAGAGAGGGAGAGAGAGAGAGAGAGAGGGAGAGAGAGGGAGAGAGAGGGAGAGAGGGGAGAGGGAGAGAGGGAGAGGAGGAGAGAGGGAGAGGGAGAGAGGGAGAGAGGGGCAGAGGGGGAGAGGGGAGTGAGGGGAAAGGAGGGGGGGAGAGAGGGAGGGGGGAGAGGGAGAGAGGGGGAGAAGAGGACGGGGGAGGGGGAGAGGGGGAGAGGGGGAGAAGGGGAGAAGGGAGAAGGGGAGCGAGAAGGGGAGAGAGTGGGGGAGAGTGGGAGAGAGGGGAGAAGGGGGAGAAGGGGAGAGGGGGAGAAGGGGAGAGAGGGAGAGAGGGGGGAGAGGGGGAGAGGGGGAGAGGGGGAGAGGGGGGGAGAGGGGAGAGGGGGAGAGAGATATTGTAGTGAGGGGAGCAAAAAGCAGAGAGAGAAAGAGTGGGAACCAGAGGGATAGATCAATGGGCTGAGCTGCAACAATCTTCATTCTTTCATTAATGACCAAACATCCGATTTCTGCTTTCAACGAGGCGGAGGTTAAATGTGGATTTTGTTGCCCGGCAAGTGATACGACACGCGGTGGGTCATTTGTCTGTTGCAGAGAATTTCATCATCCTGACAGTAATATGGCAGATAGGGTCACTCGTCTGTCAATTTGATCGTTCGAGCAGGAGCATGGGAGAGTAGATTGCTCGTTTGTTACAGTCAACTTTATGGTCCGGCTAGTAATACAGCAGCGGGAATTGCTCATCGGTTACAGTACTTGTCCGTCAGCGTTTGATTTCAAAGGGAAGGAAATCAAACGGTTTAAAATTTACCTGCCCCTTATCCCTGACCTACTGATCACCGGTTTAAGACCAAGCTGTTCCTACCGAACTATTCAGTTATTCAGCATCTACTATTACTTGACAAACGAGGTATTTGAGAGTGCTTACGTGAGTCGATTGGGAACGGAATATGGGCACGAGTCACTGTGATACACACAGTGAACCGTGGAGAAATATCTGCCATTACCCACACAATGAGTTGCTATCTCCGCTTCTGCCTGTTTATACACAGTGGGCCCACTCGCTTGTCCTGTGCCTGGTGTCTCTTTATTTCTGTTCATTGTTTCGCGAAACACATCGCAGCAATTTTCAGGAACAAGTGTTCCAGAGGGAGGCCACAGGCACAAGAAGCTTGTCAGAGATAGAGCCCTAATGCTTACATTGCCATTTCTCTGGCCCGTCTTTCTTTCAAGCACAGGTACTTTTGGGGATTGCTGGTGCTGAGAAATTAACATTTTAATCACAGAAAGGACTATTCACGATAGGCGGGTACTAGATTACATGCTGTGACATATTGCAATTTCACCAACTGCAGGATACATGGCAATCTCTAGATGCATGTCTGTCAGTCTGCTGATAAGACCAATCATTTGACACCCTCCCCGCCCCCAGAGAAGGAGAGGAAGGGGGGGAGAAGGCACTGAACTGAGGCCAAAGCTATTGTTCACACTGAGAGAACGCAAGCAGAACCATTAACATGTTCTGACAATGTGAACCTTTTGAATAGAAGATAGACACAAAAAGCTGGAGTAACTCGGCGGGCCAGGCAGCATCTCTGGAGAAAAGGAATAGGTGACGTTTCGGGTCGAGACCCTTCTTCAGACTGAGAGTCAGGGGAGAGAGAAACAAGAGATTGAATTGAATTGAATTGAATCCTTTATTTGTCATTCAGACCTTTCGATCTGAACGAAATGTTGTTGCCTGCAGCCATACATGTAATAATAACAACACACAATAAACACAAATTTATATACAAACAGATATAGATTGTGACGTAGAGAGATACAGAACAAATGAATGAAAGAAATGCAAAAAGGCAAGGACGATGAAGGAAACCGGCCATTGTTAGCTGTTTGTTAGGTGAGAATGAGTACAGACAATGAGTCAACAAATCTACGCATGTTGCATCTCCTGCGGTTGCAGGGGACGTGGGTGGTTTGGATGGGAAGGGATAAGTTAACCAGGGAGTTCTGAATAGTTAAGTATCTGCTGCTTTGAGTACTTTCCTCCTGTACATTCAGATTATTGAAGTAAAGAGAATTGTGAATGGTACAATCAGCAGTTCATATTCTTTTACATCTTAACGATGGCCTAATTCTGTTCCAATGAACTTTATGGACTAAATGCGTCAAGTGGGACCTGTGTTGATGGGGCGTCTTGGTCGGCATGAGCAAGTTGGGCTGAAGGAACTGTTTCCAAGGTGTATGACTTTACGACTCTTCAACTCTGAATATTTTATTGGTAGAGTTCTCCACATTATTTCAATACAGGTTGTTTAATAAGAACCTGATAAAATTACCAAGACTGAGAGTTGCACTCTTTTCAAAGAAACTTTGCAGCTCACTATGAATCATGTATTAAAAATCTACATTTAAATAGGCTGAACTATCAATTTAACTTGTGTTTAAGAAGGAACTGCAGATGCTGGAGAATTGAAGGTTACACAAAAAAGCTGGAAAACTCAGCGGGTGCAGCAGCATCTATGGAGCGAAGGAAATAGGCAACGTTTCGGGCCGAAACCCTTCTTCAACCCGTCTGAAGAAGGGTTTCGGCCCGAAACGTTGCCTATTTCCTTCGCTCCATAGATGCTGCTGCACGTGCTGAGTTTCTCCAGCTTTTTTGTGTAACTATCAATTTAACTTGTTCGCACTGGGGTTGAGTTTAGAGATACAGCACGGAAACAGGCCCTTCGGCCCACCGAGTCCATGTTGACCAGCGACCCCCACACATTAGCACTATCCTACACACATCAGGGATAATATTCAATTATACCAAGCCAATTAACCTACAAACCTGTACTTCTTTGGAGTTTGGGAGGAAACCGGAGATCTCGGTGAAAACCCACTCAGGTCACAGGGAGAATGTACAAACTCCGTACAGACAAGCACCCGTAGTCAGGATCGAACCCAGGTCTCTGGCGCTGTAAGGCAGCAGCTCTATCATTGTGCCATCGTACTGCCCCGATTAATAAGTGTTTTAATAATTTTAAGATTGCTCACAGCGATATGATTTAGCCACGTAGTCCCGTGGTAATACATTGAGTGGGTGTTGAAAATTAACAGAAGAAAAAAATCATCAATCCACACCAATTCCTATTCTCTTCAATTGAGAAATGCATGTTATTGAAGTGCACAGGTGGAAATGTTATCAGAACATATTTTATAAGGTCATAAGGTCATGTAATAGGAGCAGATGACAAATAAATTGAATCTAATCTAATTAGGACATTCGTACCATCAACCTTTTTCACACAGAGAGTGGTGAATCTCTGGAACTCTCTGCCACAGAAGGTAGTCGAGGCCAGTTCATTGGCTATATTTAAGAGGGAGTTAGATGTGGCCCTTGTGGCTAAAGGGATCAGGGGTTATGGAGAGAAGGCTACTGAGTTAGATCATCAGCCATGATCATATTGAATGGCGGTGCAGGCTCGAAGGGCCGAATGGCCTACTCCTGCACCTATTTTCTATGTTTCTATGTTTCTATCAAGTCTACTCCGTCATTCAATCATGGCTGATCTATCTCTCTCTCCTAACCCCATTCGCCTGCCTTCTCCCCATAACCCCTGACACCCGCACTAATGATGAATCTACCTATCACTGCTTTAAAAATATCCACTGACTTGGTCTATGATCCTCTTCATAGACTTCAGCTCTGCTTTCAATACAATCATTCCGCAGCAGCTGGTGGAGAAGTTGGAGCTGTTGGGGGTTGATGCTGGCACATGTAGCTGGGTCTTGAACTTTCTGTCGCAACGGCAGCAGACAGTCAGGGCGGGCAGTAGGACATCAAAAACCATAGCCGTGAGCACTGGCTCACCCCAAGGCTGTGTCCTAAGCCCCCTTCTGTTTAGTCTGCTGACACACGACTGTACTGCCAGACTCAATAACAACTTCATCAACAAGTTCGCTGATGACACAACAGTGGTGGGTCTCATCAGTGACAATGATGAATCGGCGTACAGGATGGAGGTGGAGCTGCTCACAGGTTGGTGCAAATCCCACAACCTCATTCTTAACGTGGGAAAAACTAAGGAGATGGTGGTTGACTTCAGGAGGGCGGGGAAACAACACCATACACCTCTGCACATCGACGGAGCTGATGTGGAAAGGGTCAGCAGCATGAAGTTCTTAGGACTACATCTGTCTGATGACCTGACGTCCACGGCCAACACCACAGCTCTGGTCAAGAGAGCCCAGCAGCGACTTCACCCTCTCTGAAGACTATGTAAAGCAGGCCTCCCCACCACACACCTACGGACATTTTATAGGGGGACTGTCGAGAGCACACTGACATACGGCATCACTTCCTGGTTCGGGAGCTGCAAGGCGTACGAACGGCACCAACTGGACAGGATAGTGAAGACCGCAAGCAGGATTATTGGTGCTCCACTCCCCTTCCTGCTGGACATATACAGGAAGAGATTTATCAACAGAGCCATCTCCATCATCAAAGACCCTTACCACCCATCGCATGACATTTTCTCCATCCTCCCATCTGGGAAGAGGTACAGGAGCATTAGCTGCAAAACCAGCAGGATGCTCCTCAGCTTCTTCCCACAGGCTATAAGACTATTAAATGGACTTTGCCCCCTGCCAAGTATCGCGCACAAACCCCCCACACTGCAGCAGAGCCACTGTTGTGCCGCTGCCGGTCGGAACGGCTGTTGAATGTTTAGTAGAGTGTTAAATTTGTTCATGACATGTATTTTTAATTTTAATTCCTATTTATTTTTTAATGCAAACTGAATGGACACTGGTTGAGCAACGTTTTTTTGTTTCCTCTGGGTATGCGAATACTCAGGAAATGACAATAAAGATTTACAATTACAATTACAATTCACAGCTTCTGTGGCAAAGAATTTCGCAGATTCACCAACCTCGGAAAAAATAAATTCCTTCTCATCTCCTTCCTAAAGGCCTGTACCACTGTATGAGTTCACCCAAGAGCTCTCCCGAGTTTAAAATAAAAATCAATCTCGTTGTAATTATGTAGAATGTATGTAGCGGGTACGTCGGAGCTCGGTACATCTCTTAGCAGCTCGTAATGCTAACGGCAGGTACTCGGGAAATGCGGTAATCTCGTGAAGTTTTTACAGCATGTTGAAAAATGTCGACGAGAGCCTCGAATACCTACGAGCGGCTATTACCGTAATTCTCCGAGTTCGAATCCGGGGAAACTCGGGAGAACTCTTGAATTACCTCGTACTGTGGGACAGGCCCTTTAAGGAATGTCCTTTAATTCAGCGGTTCTGACCTCTAGTCCTAGATTCCCCCACTAGCGGAAACAGCCTCTCCACATACACTCTATCCAAGCCTTGGTATATTTGTTGTCCCGACAACGTGTGAGAACGTCTAACAGAACATATTTATGTTACATCTCCAAAATCCCCAGACTGGTATTGAAAAATACATTGAAAAATGGCTGAAGTCATTTCTGTTCCCTCCGAGGTATTACATCCCAGCAGGTTGCTAATTCATTCATCCTGTTTTATAATTATTTCCTGCTGACAAAATTACGCTATTATTAAAAAATTATCTTATTCAAAGCACTTTTGAAAGCAATCTGAAGCAATTTAGGATCGCCATAACTAGCGGATCAAAAGTATATCTGTTCACTTACGTCATCCCATTAATTGTTCCTGGGTATAATTTCTAATTGAGGAAAAAAAACTAACATCATCAAGGTGAACAATGTGAATGTGAGCCAAAGATACATTTTCTCAAATTGCTCATTAAATCAAACACTATTGTGTTAATTCTGCCTCAACTATATGTCCGTGACAAACACAATTAGCGGTGGAGATAGCTTTGTGACTAAGGCACTTACCTGTGTGAAACTGCATTGAAACTGTTTGCAGTAGGTTGGCATGGTGGTGCAGCGGTAGAGTTGCTGCCTGCCTTGCGGCCCTTTCAGCGCTCACAGCACCGGAGACCCGGGTTCGAACCTGGCCGCGGGTGCTGCCTCTACGGAGTTTGTACGGTTTCCCCCCTGACCACTTGGGTTTTCCCACGAGAACTTTGGTTTCCTCCCACACTCTAAAGACATACAGGTTTGTAGGTTAATTGGCATGGTATAAATATATACGTTTTTAAATTGTCCTTAGTGTTTAATGAGCGGGGATCGCTGGTCAGTGCGGACTCGATGGGTTGAAGGGCCTTTTTCTGCACTGTATCTTTAAGATAAACTAACCTAAACTAATTAATTTAATTGAATTTGGAGAAACCTTTGACACCATAATTCTGGCTAGATTTGTCAGACAGGAGAAATAGAAACAGGAAACACTTGAGACACTCAGCAGCTGCAGAAAGAGACAGACAGCAAACAATTAATATTTGAATGAACAATTAGTTCATGTCAGAGGGTTTATCAAAGAGTCTTTAGCCTGAAACGTTAACCCTTTTTTAAATTTTTATTTTCCACAGATACTGTCTGACCTATTGTGTGTTTCCAGCAATTTCTGTTTTTATTTCAGATTTCCAGCTTCTGCAGCATTTGATTTCATTCACTCTTATAAGGGATATGGTCCACTTGTATTGTCTAAATGGCGAGAGACTGCAAAGAAGGGTTTCGGCCCGAAACGTTGCCTATTTCCTTCGCTCCATAGATGCTGCTGCACCCGCTGAGTTTCTCCAGCAATTTTGTGTACCTGCAAATGAGTAAAGTTCGGAGGGTTCCAGGTGTGCCAGTGCATGAATCACAAAATGTTAGCAGGCTAGTCCAACAAGTAATTAAGAAGGCAAATGGCATGTTGACCTTTATTGCAAAGGAGGTAGACATTAAGAATAGGCAGGTTTTGTTTCAGTTGTACAGGGTGTTGGTAGGGCCACACCTGCAACACTGCATAGTTTGATCTATTTACGTAATAAAAGGGTAAAGCAGCATTGGAGGCAATCCAAAGTAAATGATTACCGGGCCAGTATTAGGGAGGGATGATGAGTAGGTCACCTTGTCAAAAAATGCTGTACATTTTTTATCTTAAAGTTCAGAAAAATTAGGTTTTACCTTACAAATCAAATAAGAACCTAAAGGGTAGGTGTTTAAGAAGGAACTGCAGATGCTGGAAAATAGAAGGTAGACAAAAATGCTGGAGAAACTCAGCGGGTGAGACAGCATCTGTGGAGCTAAGGGAATGGGCAACGTTTTGGTCCAAACCCTTCTTCAGACTTGGTTTCGGGTCGAAACCCTTCTTCAGACTTGATAGGGTAGATATTGGGATGCTTAAGTTAATGGGAGAGTCACAAGGAAAGGGACTGAGCACCAAAAATGATACGTTATTTAGAAATTGAATGGATTCCCTCAGATAACAAATAACTAGAATGTTCTGCCCCTATGAGTGGTGATGGTTAGATCATTAGATATATTTAAGGTAGTGACAGATAAATATATATGATGAATTAATTAAATTGCGAGTTCTGAGGAAGTGGAACACTCGAGAGGTGAGGCTAGCATAGATACCTGTAGATGATTGTATTGAATGGCAGGGCAGGTTTGAAGGGTCTGGTGCCCACTCCGACACCTGTTATCATGCATTCTTGGTTGGAAAGGCCAGCGTTATTTGTCATTACTGGTGCTCTTGAAGGATGGCAGACAGGTGCCATCTAGAACTGCTGCAATGTGTGTAGTGAAGGTACTCTATGTGTTGTGAGGAGCTTAAGTCAATGGCAGTAAAAGAACAGTGATAGGATAGGGTCTGATGTGTGGAGTGGTGGTATTCCCATCACGTACTGTCCTCGCCTTTACAACAGGCAGAACTGGCAGGTTGCGGACGAGCTGTTGTCTAGTTTAGTCTAGTGTATACTTATTCTCACATCTACTGAGGTACAGTGAAAAGGTTTTTGTTGCATGCTATCCAGTCAAAAAAATACTATACATGATTACAATCAAGTCCACTGTGAACTGGTAAAGGATAAAGGGTACAATATTTAGCGCAAGGTAAAGTCTGATAAACTCCGATTAAACATATTTCAAGGTCTCCAATGAGGTAGATGAGAAGTCAGGACCCCACTCCAGCTGGTGAGAGGACAGCTCAGTTGCCTGATAACAGCTGGGAAGAAACTGTCCCTGAACCTGGAGGTATGTATTTTCAAACTTCTGTACCTCTTGTCTGATGGGAGAGTTTGATGATGGTGAGACTTTGATTATGCTAGTGGCCTTGCCAAGGCATCGTGAAGTATAGATAGTCTCAATGGAAGGGAGTTGGTTTGCGTTATGGTCTCTGCAATTTCTAACAGTCTTGGATGGAGCTGTGTCCCAAACCATGCTTATAAAATGCTTGCTACAGCACATCTGTAGAGGTTGGTGAGGGTTGTTGGGAACATGTCAAACTTCCCAAGCCTTCTAAGGAAGTAGAGGCATTGGTGTAATTTCATGGCCAAAGCTTCGATATAGCTGGTCCAAGTCAAATGGATGATACTTATTCCTAAGAACTTGAAGCTTGAAACTTTCTCCACTTGGGCACCATCATTGTGTACATGGGTATGTGTAGTGTTTCGCTTCCTAAAATCAATCACAATCTCCTTTGCCTTGCTAATATTGTCGGAATGGTTACTGGCTTGGTACCAGGTTACGAAGTTCTCAATCTCCTTCCTATACTCCATTTTGTCATTATTTGACATTGGGCCCACTATGATGGTGTTCTATTAAGATGTGTAAATTAGGTTGGCTGCACCGCCATGCGTGTGTGTTTGCAGGTGTGTACTGTTTTTAAGTCATTCATGAACTCCTTTGGCTTGCTGACTTTCAGGCAGCAGTAGTTGTCATGAGGAAGGCTTGATGAGTTACTGCAGAACATCATGCCTGGGCTTGTATTCACTGGAGTTTAGAAGGATAAGAGCGGATCTTATAGAAACACATACAATTCTTAAGAGGTTGGACAGGCTAGATGCAGGGAAAATGTTCCCGATGTTAGCGGAGTTTAGAACCAGGGGTCACAGTTTAAGAATTAGGGGTAAGCCATTTAGGACTGAAATTAAGAAAAATTTTCACCCAGAGTGTCGCAAAATCTGTGGAATTCTCTACCACAGAAGGCAGTGGAGGCCAATTCACTGGATGCTTTCTAGAGAGTCAGATATAGCTCTTAGGGCTAATGGAATCAAAGGATATGGGGAGAAAGCAGGAATGGGGTACTGATTTTGGATGATCAGCCATATAACCATATAACCATATAACAATTACAGCACGGAAACAGGCCATCTCGACCCTTCTTGTCCGTGCCGAACACGTATTCTCCCCTAGTCCCATATACCTGCGCTCAGACCATAACCCTCCATTCCTTTCCCGTCCATATAACTATCCAAATTATTTTTAAATGATAAAAACAAACCTGCCTCCACCACCTTCACTGTAAGCTCATTCCACACAACCACCACTCTCTGAGTAAAGAAGTTCCCCCTCATGTTACCCCTAAACTTCTGTCCCTTAATTCTCAAGTCATGTCCCCTTGTTTGAATCTTCCCTACTCTCAGTGGGAAAAAGCTTATCCACATCAACTCTGTCTATCCCTTTCATGATTTTAAAGCCCTCTATCAAGTCCCCCCTTAACATTCTGCGCTTCAAAGAATAAAGCCCTAACATGTTCAACCTTTCTCTGTAACATAGCTGCTGAAACCCAGGCAATATTCTAGTAAATCTCCTCTGTACTCTCTCTATTTTGTTGACATCCTTCCTATAATTAGGCGACCAAAATTGTACACCATACTCCAAAATTGGCCTCACCAATGCCTTGTACAATTTTAACACTACATCCCAACTTCTATACTCAATGCTCTGATTTATAAAGGCCTGCACACCAAACGCTTTCTTTACCACCCTATCTATATGAGATTCCACTTTCAGGGAACTGTGCACAGTTATTCCCAGATCCCTCTGTTCACCTGCATTCTTCAATTCCCTACCATTTACCATGTACGTCCTATTTTGATTTGTCCTGCCAAGATGTAGCACCTCACACTTATCAGCATTAAACTCCATCTGCCATCTTTCAGCCCACTCTTCCAACTGGCATAAATCTCTCTGTAGACTTTGAAAATCTACTTCATTATCCACAACCCCACCTATCTTAGTATCATCTGCATACTTACTAATCCAATGTACCACACCATCATCCAGATTATTGATGTACATGACAAACAACAGTGGACCCAACACAGATCCCTGTGGCACCCCACTAGTCAATGGCCTCCAACCTGACAAACAACCATCCACCATTACTCTCTGGCATCTCCCATTCAGCCACTGTTGAATCCATCTTGCTACTCCACCATTAATACCCAACCATGATCATATTGAATGGTGGTGCTGGCTCGAAGGGCCGAATGGCCTGCTCCTGCACCTATTTTCTATGTTTTTATGTAAGTTGGTCAACACTCCAGTCCTGATTCATTGGTGGTGGAGGGAGCTGCTGGACATGGTGGTGGTTGGAGTGACGTCAAGCAGAGGTTTGGATCTGGAAAGTACCTTTATGAGTGTTCTTGGAGTTCCATGCAAGTGTAAAGTATTCCATCCTACTCCTGATTTATAATTTGTGGATGATGGTAAGGCTTTGAATTGTTAGCAGTGAGTCACTCACCACATAATATCTAGCTTCAACATACTTTTATATCTATGACATGATGACGACGGTTTAATTAATTGTCTTCTCCAGAAAGGTAATAATCATGGAATTTGATGAAGGAAACATTGGTTATTACCAAGGAGAGCTGGAGAGGTAATTACACTATATTTTGTCAGGTGAAACACAATCACCTAGCACTTTATAGCAAAAGGATTTGAGTATAGGAGCAGGGAAGTTCTACTGCAGTTGTACAGGGTCTTGGTGAGACCACACCTGGAGTATTGCGTACAGTTTTGGTCTCCAAATCTGAGGAAGGACATTCTTGCCATAGAGGGAGTGCAGAGAAGGTTCACCAGACTGATTCCTGGGATGTCAGGACTGTCTTATGAAGAAAGACTGGATAGACTAGGTTTATACTCTCTAGAATTTAGGAGATTGAGAGGGGATCTTATAGAAACTTACAAAATTCTTAAGGGGTTGGACAGGCTAGATGCAGGAAGATTGCTCCCGATGTTGGGGAAGTCCAGGACAAGGGGTCACAGCTTAAGGATAAGGGGGAAATCCTTTAAAACCGAGATGAGAAAGAACTTTTTTCACACAGAGAGTGGTGAATCTCTGGAACTCTCTGCCGCAGAGGGTAGTCGAGGCCAGTTCATTGGCTATATTTAAGAGGGAGTTAGATGTGGTCCTTGTGGCTAATGGGATCAGAGGTTATGAAGAGAAGGCAGGCACGGGATACTGAGTTGGATGATCAGCCATGATCATATTGAATGGCGGTGCAGGCTCGAAGGGCCAAATGGCCTACTCCTGCACCTAATTTCTATGTTTCTATGTTTCTATGTTTTATACCACCAATGCTGCCACTTATCAGCTCAAGCCTAAATTTTGCTGAATGAGGTTATAGAACGGTTTATTAGCAGGTTGCAGATAAAGGGTGGGTGACGTATTGGGTCAAAACCCTTCTTCAGAGTTTGAAGAAAAGTTCTGACCCGAAACGTCACCCATTCTTTTTCTGCAGAGGTGCTGCCTTACCCGCTGGGTTACTGCAGAACTTTGAGTCTATCTTCGGTATAAACCAGTCCACTGCAGTTCCTTCCTGCACATGTTGCCACCGGGGAATGTTTAAGACATTTTGCCTTTTGTACTTATTTTCAGCTCTACCGTCAGTGAAAATAGGAATGCTCACAGAGCTGTTTGCTGCTGTTAGCTGTCTAATTGACCAATGCCATTTACAACTAGATGTGTCAGGGCTACAGACTATTGATCTAATCTATTAGCTGAGAGAGCACTGAATTCTCCCTCGAGCATGTTACTTTCACTGTTTAACACTCATGCAGTCCCCTGTTGTATCTTCAACCAGTTGTCACTTTATTTTAGGTACAGCTGTTCCAGGCATGCTCATTCAATTCAATTCAACTTTAATGTCATCGCACAAATACAAGTATAAGTACAACGAAATGCAGTTTTGCGTCAGTCTGTAGTAGTTGTACATAAAGAGAAAAAACAAGAAAAAAATCGAAAGAGAGAAGATACAGAATAATCAGGAAATACAGAATGATTAAACAAAGGGGGACGGAGGGACCAGAGAAATCTATCGTCGGGACTCCGAGTTCAGCAGTGTGATTGTGTTGTTATAGAAGCTTTTCCTCATCCTGCTGGTACGTGACCTGAGGCTCCTGTACCGCCTCCCTGATGGGAGGAGGGCAAACATATCCCCTCCATATTCAATTCCCTCACCTCATCTAACAGTCGGGTAAAAGCTATGCCCCATATATAATGTGAATGACTATCTTTACCTTTTTAATGTTTAATTTTTGCATTATTTTCTCTCAATGTGCAAGGGAAATTTACATTTTCCTTTTCATATGTGACATTGAAGTTCCAGATCTGATAGAGCCACGTGCAATTGCTAGAGACCGGCTGACACGATTAGTCCCAAAAATTGCAAGAGTTAATTTAGCAAATTCATAAATCAGCTTTGATGTCAAGGTTTCCAGTTATTCATCACTGGGGAAACGGTTTCATTAGATTTACCACATAAATACCACACCGAGGCAAAATAATTTAATGAAAATGTGGTGCGAGGATTCTTCCTCTTAGCTTTTTAATGTTTAATATTTGCATTATTTTCTCTACATTCTCAAGGATAAATGACCTGAATATGGAAGAAACTATTTATTCAGTAATTATACGTGATGCATTATTTCTGATAACCAAAAGATGTACTACACACAGTTCCGGTAATTCAGTACATTTTATAATAATCCTCAAATGTTCAATGTTTGCAATCTTCACCAAATATCTATAATGAATTGCATTCTCAGACATTGATGTGCAAAGCATGTAGATTGCATCATAGTGCATGTGTTGTAACTTCTTCGAATAACAATCTAATCTACATCGACAACAGTTTTATAATTTCCTGATTAACAAAGATCTTTGATTAGGTTCAATTACACGGGACAATAAAATCATTACCGGAAATTACGGGCGGCACGGTGGTGCAGTGGTAGAATTGCTGCCGTACAGCGCTTACAGATCCGGGTTCGATCCTGACCACGGGCGCTGTCTGTATGGAGTTTGTACTTTCTCCCCGTGACCGAGTGGCTTTTCTCCGCAATCTTCATTTTCCTCCCACACTCCAAAGGCAGGATAGTGTTAATCTGAACTTATTTCCGTCGCTCCATGGATGCTGCTGCACCCGCTGAGTTTCTCCAGCAATTTTGTGTACTTAGGATAGTGTTAATGTTCGGAGATCGCTGGTCGATGCAGACTCGGTGGACTGAAGGGCCTGTTTCCGCAATGTATCTCTTAAAAAAAAAATGTTTTTAAATGTTATAAAAAGAATGCTGCCTAGATAGAGGGTATTGGTTAATAAGAGAGGATGGCCACCTTTGAATTGTTTTCTCCAGGGTTTTGAATGTTAAGGGGAAAACTGATGGAAGTATATAACATTCTGGAGCGCTAGTACGGGTGTTGTGGGCCAAAGGGACTGGTTTCCAGAGGGCTAGTATGGACATTGTGGGCCAAATGGATTATTGGGCTGGCAGCTCAGTCACTCAGGCCTGGTGGGCTGGCTGCTCAGTCATTCAAGCCTGGTGGGCTGGCAGCACAGTCACTCAGGCCTGGAGGGCTGGTAACTCAGAAACTGCCAGAAATTCTGCCCAAAACAGGTGAGAGACTGTGAGAAACAATGATAGTTTTCAGAGATGTACATAAGTCTACCATTTTTTAATGAGATTCAGACCAACCAAATATCTTTCAAATGTCACTCGTCCTTATTTGATTACCTTTTTGGCATTTGTTTTTCCATTTTAAATGCGAGGATCTTTCTACATATGTTGTTGGTAAACTAATTGGCTGTAAAACTAATTGAAGATATGTTGTCTGATTGTAGCATTTCTTGCATCTGGGAGTTAGACTGGTAAGTCCTTTCCATTGTCAGGGTATACGCAGGAGTCCCTTACATAGAAAGGTGGAAACTGGTACCAAGCAACAATCATTATTTATTCTTTTGATGAATTGTTTTGTGATTTATACAAGTAGCTGCTGTGGTGAATCTGCTGTGGTATCTTTGTGCATGTGTCAGTCAGCAGAAGTACCTGCAGAACGTTCCTGACCCAAAACTTAATCTGTCCATTCCTTCCACAGATGCTGTCTGACCCACTGAGTTTCTCCAACTGCTTTGTGCTTTGTCTGAGCAAACTTTTCATTATGAAGGCACTGTGGCGCAGTGGTAGGGTTGCTGCCTTACAGCGCCAGAAACACGGGCTCACTCCTGACTACAGGTGCTACCTGTACGGAATTTGTACGTTCTGACTGCGTGGGTTTTCACCAGGTGCTCCATTTTACTTCCACACTCCAAAGATGTACAGATTTGTAGGTTAATTGGCGTTGATAAGTTGTAAAATTGTCTCTGGTGTGTAGGATAGTGTTAGTGTAAGGGGTGGTTGCCGGTTGGCATGGACTCCATAGTACGAAGGGCCTGTTTCCACACTGTAACTCTAAACTCCAAAGTAAGAGGGAGTTAGATGTGGCTCTTGTGGTTAAAGGGATCAGGGGGTATGGAGAGAAGGCAGGTACCGGATACCTGGATGATCAGCCATGATCATATTGAATGGCGGTGCAGGCTCGAAGGGCCGAATGGCCTACTCCTGCACCTATTTTCTATGGTTCTATGTTTCTAAGTCTAAAGTCTACAGAAGTGTTTCCATGCTTAATCAATGCACTAAAACAATTATATATAAATTAATAAACTCATTGATGTGTTTGCTGGTGAAGGCAGTGAATATTTCATTGAGCACCAACAGAAAATTAATTGTTTTGCTGTTATAATGTTATTGCTTTTTTCACACCATGTTTAGAATAGTAGTTTGGTACCTACTGAAGCATATAGAGCTACCAATAAAATATAACACTTAGTATTCTGATAACACTTGGCTGTTCGCAAAGCACAACATTATCCATGGTCTTGCTAATGTCTCAAGATAGCGGCTAAACACATTCAGTCAATATTGTCTTGTTTCTGTTTCCCAGTGAATAACATGTACCGTTGTTCACTAACCTGTATAGTCTCAGACAGACCTCATGTCAAAACAATCATAAAACAATAGGGAACAGGCAAAGATGGGTGGGTTAGACCTAATTATACCTAATGGGGGAAATGGTGGTGCAGCATTAGAACTACTACCTCACAGTGTCATACACCCGGGTTCGGTCCTGATTATGAGTGTTTGTCTGTACGGAGTTTGTACGTTCTCCCCGTGACCTGCAATGATTTTCTCAGCGATCTTCAGTTTCCTCCCACACTCCACAGGTTGGTAGGTTAATTGGTTTGGTGTAAATTAAAAATTGTCCCTGGCATGTGTAGGGCAGTGTTATTATGTGACGATCGCTGGTCGGTACAGATTTGGTGGGCCAAAGGGCCTGTTTCCGCGCTCTATCCCTAAACTAAACTAAACTGAACTAAACTAATAACTGGAATTCCATATGAATTTCATCACCATCAGATAAGACTTCTTTCAATAACACGTGCTGTTGTCTTTTTCCGAAGTAGCAACACAATCGTTGCCTTGTATATCTTTGAGGCAATATATTTGTGGTTTTCTGTCATGGGACTGAGGGGAGCTGTTCCTTTCTCTGGATAAGGGCCAGGCCTGTGAATTGATTAGCAGTGTGAGACGAGGGTCAGGCAAATTGGGGAGTTTGGGGAGGAGAAATGGAAGGGAGGCTTAATAAAAAATTGGTCTTAGTTCAAAATCAAAACTTAGGTCAGCCAAAGAAAACCTAATTTCTGGAAAAATCACTACTCACAACAGAGGCATTTTGCATTAATATATATACATACATACATATATATATATATATATATATATATGAAAGGTTTGGAATGATATGGTGTCTTCCATGACGGAATGTAGCTAAGGGAGTTCTTTCAAAGTTTAATGTGGGAAACCCTCCATTTAATTTGGCCTCAGCAATTTTCAACAAACAATGGTTTGATAATTATCAGAAATTTTATTTTTAATAATGTGAGTTGAGGAATAAATACTGGCTAGGGCACCGTGGTTAAAACGCAGCCCAGACCATCGCACAAACCATCCTTCCTTTTACTGACTCCATTTATACCTCACGCTGCCTCGGCAAGGCCAGCAGCATAATCAAGGATGAATCACACCCTGGCCACTCCCTCTTATTCCCTCTCCCATCGGGTAAAAGTGTGAAAACGTACACCTCAAGATTCAGGGACAGTTTCTTCCCAGCTGTTATCAGGCAACTGAATCATCCTACCACAACTGGAGAGCAGTCCTGAACTACTATCGACCTTATTGGTGACCCTTGGACTATCTTTGATCGGACTTTACCTGCTTTATCTTGCACTAAAGGTTATTCCATTATCGTGCATCCTTACACTGTGAATGGCCAAATTGTAATCATGCATTTTCTTTCCACTGACTGCTTAGCACGCAACAAAAGCTTGTCGCTGTACCACGTGACAAGAAAAACTGAACTAAACTGGAGTCAGCCACAGATCAGTTCATTGCTGTGTTAAGGAGCTGTGTTACATTTTATTTTGATCTAGGCATGTTTAATAAGTTGAGGTGGAGATAACAGTGGGATTGCTATCAAACACAATTAATGCCAAGAAGAGAAGGCATCAGGCTAGATGAAGAAAGAATTGGTAATGATAGATATATTCCACTGAGAATCTTATCGAAGGAAAAGTGAGATTAACAGATGGTGAGCCAAGGAAGGGAATTTCAGAGCTTCAGCCAGTTGCAGTGAATAGTGGGGGGAGAGCCTGGGACAGGCTCTTGAGATACTTACGGGTGAATGATGGGCCTCTTGATATACGGGTAGGAGAATGGGTTTTTGGAGGAATAATAGATCAGCACCATTGTCAAATTGGTGGGCAAAAGAGATTGTTTCCGTGCTGTATCTCTAAACTATATGATAATAAACCGGACTTGTGTTGATTTAGAGTTGAATGTGGCATCATCGGCTAAGCTGTTTCCACTCTCAGCCTGTACATTGCATCCTCTAGGTTTTAGGTATACAATTCATTCACTGCCACTACACCCCACTCCCCATTAACAACTTGTATCCCCAACAAATGCTGTTTGATCCATTGAATTCTTTCAGCAGTTTGCGTTGTACTCCAGATTCGAGCATTTGCAATTTCTTGTGTCACATCGACAGAAAGCTGCTTTTCTAATTTCGAATTAATGACGGACTGAAAAAAAACCAGACGGATATCCATCTGTTCTTTTAACAAATATGGCAAAATGAAGAAAAAAATATTCACCCTGTAATGTCTCCAAGAAGATCTAAATTATAAAGATAGTGTTGAGTTGCTAGGCTCTAATACTTGTACAGACGCACTTGCCAAGAGAACCTGATGTGATCGTAGGAAAGACTCAAAATGCTGGAGTAACTCAGTGGGTCAGGCAGCATCTCTGGAGAACAAGGGTAGGTGATGGTTCAGATTGGGATAATGGAGGACATGGCGTGGGATATTCTTTGCATACCTTGGGTATGCAAAGCAAATAATTTCACTGTGAATTGGCACATGTGACAATAAATTCTTCAGAGTCCAAAAAATGGGTCAGACCCTAAACATCACCACTTCCATGTTCTCCAGGGATCTTCCCTGCCCCACTGAATTACTCCAGCAATTTGTGTCATTTCCTGGTAAGCTAGCATCTGCAGTTACTTGTTTCTACATAATGTGGACACAGTACTATGCTTTGGCAGATTTAAGGAACAGGCTTAGGTGCTCCCGATACAAACCACCTAAGGTTCAAGGTACCTTCCCGTAAACTAAATTTGAAAAATAGTCTGCACACAATATTTCAGTTTATCCGGATGGCTAAACAGAGTGATGAGATAATTACAGGAGCAACTAAACGAGTTGCCTGTAAGCCAACTTTCAAAACAATAGTTCCTCAGTTGATTAAATCATGCGCTTTGGAAAGTTAAACTGTAGTATATATGCCAGGCACTGAGCTGGCAGCCAAATGGGGAACGGAAACAGGGCAGGCCAAGAATAACCTGGTAAACTACATGAAAGAAAAATCTCCCAAAAGTGGAGATCACTTCGGAAATGCAAGCAAGTTGGAATGAAGACGGGATTAGTGTAGTTCGGGCCAAAACCAGAGATTAGTCCTTTTTTGGCTCTTGCATTTTACCTGCGCCTCATGTAGCCAATTAAAACATTTCAGAAATTCCTAATTTTTTTTTTTTTTTTGTACAATAGTTGTAAGTTGATATGTTGTAAAAGTTGATCTGCCTTTGGGCCAAAAGGAGCCCATTATGGGGAGAAGGCAGGAGAATGGGGTTGAGGGGGAAAGATAGATCAGACATGATTAAATGATGGAGTAGAGATGATGGGCCAAATGGCCTAATTCTGCTCCTAGAACTTAGGAACTTAGCAACTTATGAACGTTTAGGTTTGAATCAAAACCTAGAGCCAAAATATATATTTTTTAGAAGTGCTGATTCTATATGGTTCTCATGCAAAACTGCCAAATCTGACTGGGCCTTTTGGCCTGCAGCATTATGCCCTGGCACTGTGGATGGCCGTGAGTGAGCATGTGTTAACCCTGGATCCTTGGCGGAGTCAACAGTGATGGTCACAGCCAATTTGACCAGTAGGGGAAATTCAACCCCCTTCTTGGTATTAGGTGGAAATTCAGAAACTATTGACTGTCAAAGTGCACATGGATGCATGATTACAAAATCGATAACTAGAGTGACTGAATAAGAATTGCTCAGGCCATATCATAGTATGTACCTCGAGGAGGAGAAGCCATCTTGGGGAACGGCTGCTAACCAGCAGCCGTCCGTTTAATTCACTTTTTTTTGTAGTTCTAGTGAGCCCTGTGTTTTGTTTGTCGGAGAAATAGACTTTTTAATGTGGGGGGAAGGGGGTAATTATATTTCTAGGTCCCTACCTGGTCAGTGAGGCAGCTTTTTCTCCGGGCTGCCCCGTCGACCCGTCCTCGCGGCCTACCAGCGGGCGTGGAGCGCCGTTTCCTGGCGGGGACCGCCCAGCACCTCGGCTTCATTGGCGGCGCAGCGCTGGAGCGCTTTCGCGGAGCGGAGCGGGCGATGCCTTCCCTGGGTCGCCGCGTTGGATCGATGCGCTGGAGCTCCGGTGAGCTGTGACCGCCGAGATCAACACCTCCAGGCTGCGGGGCTGCGGAGCGGAGCGGGCAGCGCCAACTTCAACATAGGGAGCCTGGGAGCTCCAAACCGGCGCGGCCTTGTCGGCTTCGGAAGCCGCGGTCTCCGGTAAGGAAGCGGCCGTTCCGGGTGGCCCAGCCACTGAGAGGACTCTCCCGATGCCGGGACAACAGCACCCGGCGAGAACGGCCAGGAACATCGGGCCTCCGTAGAGGCAATAGCGGAGGCCTCAATAGGCCTGACTTTGGGAGAACTGGGGATGGGGACTGGACATTGTGCCTTCCCCCACAGTGGTAACCATTGTGGGGGGATGATTTTTGTGTGTAAGTGATTATTTTAGTTTGTGTCCAAGATGGCTGCCGGAAGGGAGAGTGGACGCTGGCGCGGTTTAGCTGCCGCTGCTCTCTCTTCACATTGTGTTTTTGATTTTTTTTTGTCTTTGAATCGAATTCTGTCTTTAATTTGTGTATTGGTGATGTCTTTATTATTTATTTTACTCCAATTATATGTTTTTTACTTTGTTAAATTCGGTAAGGTGCCCTTGAGTCTTTTGAAAGGCGCCCGCAAATAAAATTTATTATTATTATTATTAAATTTATTATTATTATTATTATTATTATTATTATTATTATTATTATTATTATTATTATTACCTAATGGTCAACAACAAAATTGTTTCTAATTTAAAAAACAAATTATCAGTGTACATCCCGATGCAACATGAAGACATATGGAAACTTGTAGCATAACATTGTGTGCGGCCATGTACTTTGGAAGTAGGAATAAAGGCTTAGAATATTTTCTAAATGGGGAAAGGATTCAGAAATCGGAGGTGCAATGGGACTTGAGGGTGCTGGTGCAGGATTCCAAAAAGGTTAATTTGCAGGTTGAATTGGTAGCAAGGAAGGCAAATGCAATGTTAGTTACAGAGATAGGTTGAATAAGTTAGGTATTTATTCTCTGGAGCACAGAAGGTTAAGGGGGGACTTGATAGAGGTCTTTAAAATGATGAGAGGGATAGACAGAGTTGATGTGGACAAGCTTTTCCCTTTGACAATAGGGAAGATTCAAACAAGAGGACATGACTTCAGAATTAAGGGACAGAAGTTTAGGGGTAATATGAGGGGGAACTTCTTTACTCACATAGTGGTAGCGGTGTGGAATGAGCTTCCAGTGGAAGTGGTGGAGGCATGTTCATTGGTATCATTTAAAAATAAATTGGATAGGCATATGGATGAGAAGGGAATGGAGGGTTATGGTATGAGTGCAGGCAGGTGGGACTAAGGGAAAAAAGTTGTTCGGCACGGACTTGTAGGGCCGAGATGGCCTGTTTCCGTGCTGTAATTGTTATATGGTTATATGGTTATATTTTGAAAGGACTAGGATATAAAAGCAGGGATGTAATGCTGAGGCTTTATAAGGTGCTGGTCAGACTGAATTTGGAATATTCTGAGCAGTTTTGGGCCCCATATCTGAGGAAGGATGTGTCAGCATTGGAGAGGTTCCAGAGGAGGTTCACGAGTATGACACCGGGGATGATTGGATTAGTGCACGATGAGCGTTTGACGGTCCATGGCCTGTACTCGCTGGAGTTTAGAAGGATGAAGGGAAACCTCATGGAAACGTACCGAAAAATGAAAGGCATGGAGAGAGTGGATGTGGAGAGGATGTTTCCACTAGTGGGAGAGTCTTGGACCAGACGGCTCCGCCTTTCGCAAGCAGATGAGTAGAAATTGCTCTGGCCAGAGGGCGGTGAATCTGCGGACTTCATTGACACAGACGGCTGAAGAAGCCAAGTCATTGGGTATTTACAAAGCGGAGATTGACAGGTTCTCGATTAGTAAGAGTGTCAAAGGTTACGGGGAAAATGTGGGAGAATGGGGTTGAGAGGGAAAGATACATCAGCCATGATTGAATCACGGAGTAGACATGATAGGCTTAATGATCTAATGCTTAATTCCCTCAGTCTCCACAGGAAGTGGACGCATTGCTGTGCCTCCTTGGCTATCAATATGGTTGGTCCAAGACAGATCATTGGTGATATTAACATAAAGAAACTTGAAGCTCTCAATCATTTTCACATCCGCACCATTGTTGCTGTTTGTGGCAAGTATTCCACCACACTTCTGGAAGTCATCAAAATGCTCCTTTATCTTGCTGACATTGAGGGGGAGGTTATTACCCTGACACCATGTCACTAAGTTCACTATCTCCTTCCTGTGCTCCATCTTGTCATTGTTTGTGGTTCGGTCAAATACAGTGCTGTCGTCTACAAACTTGTAGAAGGAATTAGAGCCGATTTTGGTCGTACAATCGTCAATGTATAGAGAGTATCGTTGGGGAATGAGAACGCATCCTTGTGGGACATCGGTTTTGAAAGTTATTGTGGAGGAGGTATTCTCACTTACATTCACTTATTGTGGTCTGCGGGTCAAAACATCGAATATATAGTGGCAGAGGGGGGGAGATGATTCCTATGTCCCAGAGTTTGGAGATGAGTTTCGTTGTGATTATGGTGTTGAAGATAGAGCTTTTGTTGATAAAAGTTTAACGTGGGAGTCCTTGTTATCTAGGTGTACCAGCGATTCATAAGAAGATGGCATCTTTTGTGGACCTGTAATGACTGTAAGCAAACTGCAGTGGATCAAGGCTGGCTGGAAGGCTGGTGTTCATATACACCATCACCAGTCTCTCAAAGCATTTCATGATGGTGGATGTTAGAGGTACTGAACAGTAGTCATTAAGGCACGCTACCTCACTTTGCTTTGGCACTGGGATGATAGTCTGCTCATATTCTACTCGGGGAAAAAAAATATTTCATCTTCTACAAAATGTTATCCCGGTAGGATGAAAGTAAACAAAGTACATTTGTCGAAATTTATTTAAAAGATTGGCAAGCTTGCAACAATATTTAAAAAAAAAGCAGACCAACTACTTGTTGCAATATGTTACCCCTCTGTGTCTAGTAATGAAAATAAAAATAATCCCCTTTAACCAAAGCCTCAGCCATAAATCCCACATCTGCGCACCATTTCCCGCCTTCTACAGTCAGCAGGATTTGAGTACAAGGCCAGGCCGGGCTGGGAGGTAACCATAACTAGGTCATGACTCCACATAGCTCTGCAAAGGTTCTGACATTTTAGTATGAGGACCAGGAAGTTCCTCAGGCAGCTCCTCCTGCTCCAGCTAACTGGACGAGCCAGCGAGGCTGACCATGAGAGAAATCCTTCTGCTGCGAACATTCCGTCGAACGAAGCTTGCTCGGAAATCCACCGAAGGCAGCGCCATCACTTAAAAAATCGTCAGCACCCAGAAAAAAAAAAGGTAAAAGCTTTTCCATAGCGTGCATCACTAATCAAATACTTTTATCTCAGGCCTGGAATCACTTAGGACCAGTTATCAGTTTTTAATTAAATACAGAACCATTCAAACATTCCAAAATCAAGCCTAATTGAAATTAATGCCTTTCACTGATAATGACACTTCATTAATTGTACCTTACAGTTTCCAGACCCACAACACAGTTTGATCTTGTGGGCACACAGAAGCATTTATTTAATGTAATCAGATATCTACATCAATTAGATTGTACAATGGAGCATTTTAAACTCAATGACGAATAAAAAACAATAAACTCTAAAATAACTTAATATTTCTAATTGGTATATATCGCCAAGTACATGTGTAAATGTGCAAACAATATAAATGAGTTGCTTTTTTAAATGAAGTTCCCTCAGCTTAATAACATAAAGATTAATAACACATAAAAAGAAAAAAGAAAGCAAGCATTGAACATGGCCCTAAGTCAAACATCCCACCCAACAAGGAATAAATAAACAAATCATAGGTTTTAATAAAAATATTCCAGATTTTCAATGGTCCCACAACCTACTGTGAACCTACAGCACACAAACATCCTGTGGCTTTCAAACCGCAGCCAGAGGCACTTAGCTATTCTATCAGCCTTTCTCAGCTAGATGTTCTAGTGAGAGGCGCAATACACAATCCAGCAACTCGCTTAATTTACACAGAAGTGTAAATCATCATTGTAAGCGGGCAGTGATCCAAAATCATAACTTTAAAATTCCCTCTTGTCAACTAGGAAATTAAAATCTAGTGGGTTCAAATAATCTGGAAATGAAACACTATTTTTTGGAGATACAGCGTGAAGAGGGGTCCTTTGGCCCATCGAGTCCGCCCCGACCAGCGATCCCCGTACACTAGTACTATCCTGCACACTAGGGCCAATTTGCAGAAGCCAATAAACTTACAAACCTGCACGTCATTGGAATGCGGGGGGAAACCGAAGCACCCGGAGAAAACCTACGCGGTCACAGGGAGAATGTATGAACTCCGTATCGACAAGCGCCCGTAGTCAGAATTGAACACGGGTCTCTGGCGCTGTAAAACAGCAAATCTACCGCTGTACCACTGTGCCGCCCCCCAACTTCTTAATGGTGAAAATGGAACTATGGTATTGTCTTAAAAAAATTCATTTGTGATATTAATGTTGTTTAGGGATGGAAATCTATATTTTCACTGAAATATGTGAGCAGACCACTCAGTGATGGGAAAATTAGGAAAATAGGTGTTGACTTTTCCTGTTAACCTTACACTACGGGGATGAATAAAAAACAAAAACAAGGATTGAACTTTGAACCACAAAATAATCACCTCTGATTGAAAAAAACAATCTAGTTACATTTGGGTAAATGGTTGAATTATGGAATTTTATTTGTCACAAATAATTGAATGATTTGGTAACAAGAGCTATGAGGAATGTTAATCTATGGGACGCCAAGACCTGGTCATTGAAGTGATTCTCTGGTTCGTCCATGTAACATAAGTGTTGCCAGCATTTATTGCACATCTCTTGTTAAAGTTCCAATGACCTTACTTTTTCAACTTGTCATCACTGTGGAGAAACCTTATTCTCAAGAAATATCAGATCAGCATTTTTGTGGCTGCACCAACAATAATAAAGCATTGTAGCAATCATACCAATCAAACATAAAGTCATCAAAATTTATAGAGATGAAGACTCAAGGCACATTGATCCAGCAACATCGCTCCACTCTCATAGTATCTTGTTTCCTGGACAGGATACTTTAAGACCAAAGTGGTCTTGCTAGATCAATGTGCCTGGAGTCACAGCGTCATATAGCCCATGAACAGACATTCAGTCCACCATGTTTGTGCCAGCCATTAGCTATCATCTTTACTCATCCCATTTACCAGCACTTGATCCCTAACCTTCTGTGCCTTTGCAATGCAATTGCTCATCTAGATACTTAGAGTGATAGAGTCATAGAGCACAGAAACAGACCCTTTGGTGCAACTTGCCCATGTTGACCAAGATGACCCATCTCCACTAATCCCATTTGCCCACGTTAGGTCCATATCCCTCTCAGCATTTCCAATTCATGTACCTATCCAAATGACTTTTAAATGTTGTAATAGTACTTGCTTCAACTATCTCTTTTGGCAGCTCATTCCATATACCTACCACCCACTGGGTGAAAAAGCTACCCCTTAAACCTTTCCCCTCACATCTTAAACCTATGTCCTTTATTCTTGATTTCTTTATTCTGGGTAAAAGACTCTGTGCATTTACCCTATCTACTGTATTCCCCTCATGATCTTCCTCTCTATAACTTCCTAAATGTTGTGCTAGATGCAGGAAGATTGCTCCCGATGTTGGGGAAGTCCAGGACAAGGGGTCACAGGTTAAGGATAAGGGGGAAATCCTTTAAAAACGAGATGAGAAGAACTTTTTTCACACAGAGAGTGGTGAATCTCTGGAACTCTCTGCCACAGAGGGTAGTCGAGGCCAGTTCATTGGCTATATTTAAGGGGGAGTTAGATGTGGCCCTTGTGGCTAAGGGGATCAGAGGGTATGGAGAGAAGGCAGGTACGGGATACTGAGTTGAATGATCAGCCATGATCATATTGAATGGCGGTGCAGGCTCGAAGGGCCGAATGGCCTACTCCTGCACCTAATTTCTATGTTTCTATGTTTCTATGAGACAAACCAGCAACACCATCCACTCAGGCAGTGCATGTGTTTGAGCTCAATTCATCATTTCTCTGCATCATGTTCACTGTATTTAACTGTATGCATGGTCATATTTTGTGTACCTTTATTCTAAATAAAAAGATAATGTTGACTTACGAAGACCTCCACTCCACTTAGGTGGTTGTTCAATGATCTGTGCGTCGCTGAGTGATACATCATGGACAGGAGCCATTTGTTTTGTGTCTTGCTGCCAGTTCTGTGAAAGAAGATGTCTGTTTAATTTCATTCATCTGTTCTTCTCCCATCGTCCTGCAAATCCATCGACCTATCTCACCCTTGAAAGCGTTCAATGATTCACCCTTCACCAATCTCTGCGGTCGAGAATTCCAAACATTTTACACCTTCTAAGAAAACAAGTTGCTCCTCATCTCCATCCCAAATGTGTTATCCCTAAATCTAAAACCATGCCTCTTGGTTTTAGAAATGCTACAAGGTGAGAGTCCTCTCGTCCCTTCTCTCATTAAGCCCCCGCAGTCGTATATTTGTTTCAGTTTGGTCACCTCTCATTCTTCTGAACTCTAAGAAGTATCCATTTTCTGTTGAATTACACACACAGTAAGAAAGAAATGCTGGAGTCTCCTTTTTAATGTTACCCTTGCCCTGTAGATTTACCTCAAGCAAAACTCAACCAAACAATAAGATCAACATTCATTAAAGTAACATTTAGCAGGCAAATATCAGTGCATTCGGCGTTCCAGATATCATTTAATGAAATGTAACTTCAAAGCAGCGACTGCAAATAGATTTTGATATCTGCATTCAGATTCCTTCGTAATGCCACACTTTACAATTTCACACATCTATAAACAGCCTTATCAGGGCACGAAGTAACTTCCAGGAGTAAAAATCTGTGACTCAGCTGGTTGGAGTGTTGCATAAAAGATTATTATTTTTTAATCTGTCATGGTGCCTTTGCAAACTAATGAAAATGTATATATTAAAAAACATATTTGCTTAGCAATGCATAAGAGCCATAGTTACTCACATTGTCTGAACCTAACGTGTGGTGCATGGAGTTTGAGCTTGAGTTTGGTTTATTGCCACGTGTACTGAGGTACAGCAAAAAGCTGTTGTCCTATGCTAGCCAGTCAGTGGAAAGATAATACACGGTTACAATCGAGTCATTCGCACTGTACAGATAAATGATAAAGGGAGTTATGTGAATAATATTTAGTACAAGATAATGTCCAGTTAACTCCAATTAAAGATAGTCCGAGGGTCTCCAATGAGGTAAGTAGAAGCTCAGGATCACCCTCTAGTTGTTGGTAGGATGGTTCAGTTGCCTGATAACAGCTGGGAAGAAACTGTCACCTGAATCTGGAGGTGTGCGTTTTCACACGTCTACACCTGTCGCCTGATGGGAGAGGAGATAAGAAGGTGTGGCCAGAGTGCGACTCGACCTTGATTATGATGGTGGCCTTGCCGAGGCAGCGTGAGGTGGAAATGAAGTCAACGGAAGGGAGGTTGTCATGTGTCAGCCGTGTACACTATTAACCATATAACCATATAACAATTACAGCACGGAAACAGGCCATCTCGACCCTTCTAGTCCGTGCCGAACACGTATTCTCCCCTAGTCCCATACACCTGCGCTCAGACCATAACCCTCCATTCCTTTCCCGTCCATATAACTATCCAATTTATTTTTAAATGATAAAAACGAACCTGCCTCCACCACCTTCACTGGAAGCTCATTCCACACAGCCACCACTCTCTGAGTAAAGAAGTTCCCCCTCATGTTACCCCTAAACTTCTGTCCCTTAATTCTCAAGTCATGTCCCCTTGTTTGAATCTTCCCTCCTCTCAGTGGGAAAAGCTTTTCCACGTCAACTCTGTCTATCCCTCTCATCATTTTAAAGACCTCTATCAAGTCCCCCTCTTAACCTTCTGCGCTCCAAAGAATAAAGCCCTAACTTGTTCAACCTTTCTCTGTAACTTAGTTGTTGAAACCCAGGCAACATTCTAGTAAATCTCCTCTGTACTCTCTCTATTTTGTTGACATCCTTCCTATAATTGGGCGACCAAAATTGTACACCATACTCCAGAATTGGCCTCACCAATGCCTTGTACAATTTTAACATTACATCCCAACTTCTATACTCAATGCTCTATTCTCTGCAATTTCCTGCGATGGAGCTGTCCCCGAGCCATGCTGTGGTGCATCCCGATAAAATGCTTTCTATGGTGCCAACATAATTCTATGTTGGTGTTAAAACCGCAGCTGCACGGACTGACGATTCCAAAGTTGGGCACCATTGCCCAATGCCAACCCCTTACCATTGAAAGAAACAGGAATTTGATGTGAAGATTTTGTTCCCGCACTTTTTTTCCTCTCATGGTAGACCATCTTGCCAGCAGTCAGGATCCACCAGGAAATCTTATGCGTTGAGCCTTAGAACGGTCAACTTTCTTTTTATTTCTCTGCAGTTGACAGAAAAACAGAACTTTCTTGGATGTGCTTAATAAAACTGGTTGCTCCACTGGTAGCACGGACATTTACAAATACAGTTTATTTATGCAATATAAATTTAAAACCGATTGCTGTTTTGCTGGAGGTCAACCAAGTGTAAATGAGACAGATTGCGTCTAATTCCTTTGATGTTGGTGTCCTCTGGGCCTGCATCATTCTTTGGTTTCCCTTCTTGTACGTAGCTGCTTATGTCAACACTTCTCCCTCTGGCTGCATGAAAGAACAAACAAGGCGAAATAAAAAGATATTAATTTCTTTTTAACTTATGGTGCTGTGCTGAGAGATCCCATTTGAGAACACTGGAGGGCTGACGTCTGTTAGGGGGGGGGGGGGGGGGGCGGGGGGGGAGAAAACGAGGTCATGAGCTCTGGGGGTAGCAGTGCAGACAAAGCAGAGCAATATTAGTAAGTGTACCCTGCAATCCTCTAACCAGATACTCAGAGTCTGGTGCTGCAAGCCAACATGAGTTACATCCTCTGCGGGAGAAGTTATATCCACTGTCACCTGCCATTACTTGCCGGTACAATTTGGCTGGCAATCCTGCTCACAACTGGGAGATTTGCAGGCTTCAAAGCCTCCTGGCACGGACTGTACTAGTTTTGTGCACTCAGCCAGAACTGGCAATCTGCAAATTGCAGCATCAACCCGGTTAGATATCCATGAAAGATATGTTAGCACAAATCCCATGTAAAGTAGAAATATCGTACTGGGCGTGCTATTTTTAACAGAATGGGAACATTACTGGCTGGACCACATCACTGCCCTCTTGAACCACTAAGGATCATCTGGTGAAGGTGCTCTCTTCTGCTGTTGGACATGGGCTTCCAAGGTTTAGACCCAGCGACAAAGAAGGAATGCTGATACATTTCTGAATCGGAAGCGTATGCTATTTGGAAAGAACCAATAGGCAGGAGTGTGCTCATGTGTCCACTGTTATTGTCCTTCTTGACAATGGAGGTTGTGGCTCTGTAGCTATGCTACTCTGTTGATGGGAGGAATAAATATTTATGGCGTGATGGACAGAGTGCCAATGAAGCCGGCTGCTTTATTCAAAATGATGTGTAGGAAGGAACTGCAGATGCTGGTTTACATCGAAGGTAGGCACAAAATGCTGGAGTAACACAGCGGGACAGGCTGCATCTCTGGAGAGAAGGAATGGATGCCCTGTCAGGTCGAGACCTTTCATCAGACTGGTGAAGGGTCTCGACACAAAACGTCACCTATTCCTTTTCTCCAGAGATGCTGCCGGACCTGCTGAGTTACTCCAGCATTTTGTGCCTATCTTATTCAGAATGATGACAGGTTCTGTGACTATTATTTAAGTTTTATGCATCCACACATGCAGAGAGGACCCCTTTGAACTCCTGCTAGTGCCCTGTTGATGGTGGAGAGATTTTTCGAGTATTAGGAGGTGAATCAGCTGCTGCAAGACACCAACCTATCTGAGAGAGAGGTAGGCTGACGTTTCCAACCAGTGCCAGCTCATTGGACCCAGCAGTTACCAATAATACTGAGGATTGTCCTCTCCAGGCCTGCCAGCCAGTTAAAGGGATCAGAGCGGCATTCATGGGAGAGGGCGCCTTCTCAAGTACCAACCCTCATGTCTTTGGGATGCGAGAGGAAACCACAGCACCTAGAAGAATGCTCCTTGGTTTTATGGATGACGTGCAAACTTCACACAAACAGCACCAATGGGTGGCTCTACTAATTGTGCTGAGAGTTGTGTTTTGCATTTAATTTGAAAATCGGGAGAGGATCAATAAGACCTTCTGCCCACTGTAATGGGGGGCACAGAATAAACTACAAGGTTTATTACGCCTTGCAAATATCCAATGCCAATTGAAATACTTCTGAACTGCTTCAGTAACTAACAGCAAGTGGCACAAATTTAATGCAGCAAAAAACTCATAAGAGCGATGAAATAAAAAGCTGGATAACCTGCCCAGGAAGCCCCAAAGTGCTTCTCAGCCAATTAATTACATCTGAATTGTACTCATAGCTGGCAGGGAGGTGGGAAGCAACAGCCAATTTGCACCTGGTCACAAACTGTGAAGCGAATGAGCACATAATCTGCTGTTTAAGGAGTACAATTTTGCTTTCATTTGCAGAGATGGGGTGGCAATGCTAAGATTGTATGAATAAAAATCACCTCAGGACATTGTTAGCAGTCGGCCCCACAAGAATTCTCTGGGTACTAGGCAGTTCTCTGGGTCAGTTGATTTCTCGTCAGATTTCACAAAATATCGGCTCAGAAATTCTTTCATGCCTTTAAAGGCACATTAAGTTCATGTTTTCAGAGCAGCAAGAGGCCATTCGGCCCATCAAGTCTACTCCGAAATTCAATCATGGCTGATATATATTTCCCTCTCACCCCCATTCTCCTGCATTCTTCCAATAACCCCTGATACCCTTACTAATCGATAATCTGTCAATCACTGCCTTAAAAATATATACACATTGACTTGGCCTCCACAGCCTTCTGTGGCAATGAATTCCACAGATTCACCACCCTCTGACTAAAGAAATTCCTCATCTCCTTCTTAATTCGAGATCGCACCCCCTGTTGATCAATTTTGGCGGTAGGCAAATTGTAGTGGGTCCAGGTTCAGGTTCTTGTGAAGTTAGGAGTTAATATGCACCATAACTAAAGCATAATGCCATAATTTCAGTTCAACTTCTGCTGTAACAGCTGCAGAATTTAAATTAATAATCTAATTTTTTTTTCCGTTTCAAAACAAATAGTTTTGGGAAATATGATCAGGAGACTTGTTGGTTCTTAGAAATCGCTCCCATCTATTTCACTTACATCTTTGAGTGGAGGAAATACGACCTCCTTTCTTTGGCTGGCCTCTACTGCACGTGACTTCAGAACGAGTGCATTATGATTAACTTGTAAGTGGCCAGGCAAGTCGTCGTGTTCATGCTAGTGATGCCAACTTCCAATAATTAGAAAATGTAGGGAGTCATGTCAGGAGGTGGGAAAAGGAAAAATTTGGGAATCTTCCTCAATAGCAGTTCATGAAATAGCACCAAACACTTTGTTTAAGAGGGAACTGCAGATGCTGGAGAATCGAAGGTTACACAAAAAAGCTGGAGAAACTCGGGCCGAAACGTTGCCTATTTCCTTCGCTCCATAGATGCTGCTGCACCCGCTGAGTTTCTCCAGCTTTTTTGTGTAACCAAACACTTTCTTGTTTTCTTCGCACTGTTTATATCGAGTCAAAACCCCGCAGACTGAGAATTATAATTCCGAAGAGGTGATAAACACTGCCGACTGGGTGCCAATGCGATCTTTAGTTTAGTTTAGAGATACAGCACAGAAACAGACCCATCGGCACACTGAGTCTGCACACACCAGTGATCCCCACACATTAACACTATCCTACATACATTCATTTGCATTTGCATTTACATTTACAATTTATATTTACACCTATCCAATTAACCTACAAACCAGTACGTCTTTGGAGTGTGGGACGAAACCGAAGATCTCAGAGGAAAACCCACGGGGTCACGGGGAGAACCTGCAAACTCCTTACAGACAGCACCCGTAGACGGGATCAAACCAGGGTATCTGGCGCTGCAAGAGCTTTAAAGCGGCAACTCTACCTCTGCGCCACCGCGCTGCCCTAACGCAGGTCTGCACATATCTTACTGGCAGGGAACAAAACAATCACAATGTGGTGCTACTGTCTGCCCTGCCGTTGATGAATATGCTCGGAGATACACCCTCGTATTTAGCCACAACAAATAACTTTTTGTGTTGTACTTCCGGTGGCGCTGGTGCCAGCAGCCTCCACCTACAGCCCAGTATCTTTTTGTTTTTTTGTTTATTTAGTTATGTAAAAGTGTGTTTTTTTTGTGTTTTTTTGGTGTTTTTATGTGGGGGAAGAGGGCACGGTGCGGGGGATACCGTATTTCAGCCACTTCCTGGTGAGGACGCGACTATTATTTGAGTCGCGTCCTCGCCCCCCCCTCCCCCCACAGCAGCCTACCTACCTGGATTGGCGCAGCCTTTCCTGCCGGGATCGACCGGAGCTCCAGCAGCGGCGGGACAGCGCTGAAACATCGCGGGGCTGGCGTTGCCTTACCGGGGATCGCCGTCTGGAGCCCGGAGTGCTGGACCTGCTGCACCGACATCCTGGAGCTGCAGTTTGCGGAGCTCTCAACGCGGGCGGCGCTGATGGACAGCGCGGGGTCCTGCGACTCTGCCCGGCTCGGCCTGTGGACTCGGGAGCTGCAGACTCCGGCAGCGGGAGGCGGCTGATCAGGAGGTCCGGGCCGCTGAGGAGGAGGCTGCTCACCGTCGGGGTTCGGCGTCGGCGTTCCACCAGCCCGGCGTGAGGGCCTGAACATCGGGCCACCCGGGGCGGCGACTGCGGGTGCTCGGAAGGCCCCGACCACGGATGATGAACACGGAGGGGAGGCTGGCTGGACTATGGTGCCATCCTCACCTTGGTGCCATTTATGTTATGTTGTGTCGTGGACTTTCTGTGTTTGTGCTTTTTTTTAATTCAATTTCAATTTTATTTTTTATATGTTTTATTATTTATTTATTATTTTTTTTTTATGATGCTGCCTGTAAGGGAAATTCATTTTGTTGTCTCAAATTGAGACAATGACAATAAATTTGAATACAACACAATACAATACAAAAAATACCAGAAACATTTTGCTCCATTGTGGTGGATTAAGAGATTTCTCTCAATCGGTCGGTCGGTGCAGGTATTTGAAATGCACACGGCTGATTTGCATGAGTTCACATAGTGACTAGCCGCAAGTGGATTTCAAATCCATTTGGGTGACAGGGGCACTTTAGAAAAAGGATGGGCCAGAGGCAAGGTCGCAACCTTTAGTTCCCAGACTACATTGACCTATTTTAATGGATTAACTGCCACTGAGGCTTGTTGCTCCAGAGAGCTGAGTAATATTGAAGTGTTGACTGCCCAAGGGTGCATTCAATGAAAAACTAAACATATTTGAAATGCCCACAACTAATCAAGGCTAATTAAAAAAAACTGATTTCAAACTGCAGTTAATGCTGAAATTATGAAACTGTTAGCATATGACATTTCCTGTGGAGCTACTGTAATCTTTGTATTGTTTCTCAATAAAACACAGCGCTGATCAACTTGTTAGTTGCATGGCTTGTTAATGTCATTTGCTGAGGTTATTGAAAGGTGGTAGTGATAGGCTCATCAGGAAGGTGATGTCCCATTGCAAATATTTAAGCAAAGGATTTTATTGTGTTTTATTGTACCGTGTACAAATCTATTTTTGTTTGGTTTAATTTAGAGATACAGCGTGGAAACAGGCCCTTCGGCCCACCGGGTCTGCACCGACCAGCGATCCCCGCACATTAACACTATCCTACACACACTGGGGACAATTTACACTTATACCAAGACAATTAACCTATAAACCTTTACGTCTTTGGAGTGCAGGAGGAAACCGAAGATCTCGGAGTAAAACCCACGCGGTCACGGGGAGAACGCACAAACTCCGAACAGACAGCACCCGTAGTCGGGATTGAATCCACGCCTCTAATCATAGTCGGGATCGAATCCACGCTGTAAGTGCTGTAAGGCAGCAATTCTACCACTGTGCCACTGTGCCGCCCTTGGTAAGATGATGAAGTATTTAATCTCTTTTACCTTGAAGAGCGTTTGAAATACTGGCCAAATCTGCTCCTTGGTTGTTGGTCATCTTTGCCCTGGACCTGTGTTACCTCTTACCCTCTGGCCCCAGGCTCAGTGTTCATTCAACATTTCTCTGGCAGTTTAAGGGAAGACCCAGTAAAGTAAATACAATTACGAGTGGCATTCAGACCCTTAACATCATTTCTAGTTCAGTTTATGTGATAGGTGCAGAATTAGACCATTTGCCCCATCAAGTCTACTCCACCATTCAATCATGGCTGATCAATCTTTCCTTCCAAACCCCATTCTCTAGCCTTTTCCCCATAACCCCTGACACTCTTTCTTGCAGGATGGAAACTTAAAACCTTTAGAAAGGATACAAGGAGGATTATATTTAGTCAGAAAGTGGTGAATCTGTGGAATTCATTGCCAGAGAAGATTGTGGAGGCCAAGTCAATGGATATTTTTAAGGTGAAGCTTGATAGATTCTTGATTAGTAAGGTTGTCATGGGGTTATGGGGAGAAGGCAGAAGAATGGGGTTCAGAGGGAAAGATAGATCAGCCATGATTGAATGGCGGTGTAGACTTGATGGGGTGAATGGCCCTAATGGCCTAGGATCAAAGCCAGGTGCTGTAAGGCAGCAACTCTACCGTTGTGCCACCGTGCTGCCCCATTGTGCCCATCCATGCTAGCCATCTCCGAGCTCTCCAGCAATCTTAAGCCCTCATGGGATTGGTGATAGCACGTTAGTGTAGATTTAGCATTGACTAGAAAGTAGAAAGTAGCAAAAAGGAATGAAGAGATACATTTCAGGTTGGCAAGTGTAACTAATGTGCTGCCACATTATATTAGAGCTGGGATTATAAATTAATGAATTAGAAGAAGAAGAAGAGGCAAATGTAGTCTCGCCAAGCCTTCGGATAATACAACAGTGGGGAGGATAGCAAACTGTGATGAAGATACAGAGAGATATTGATAGAACAAGCTAATGAGCAGAGTGTTGGCAAATACAGCTTGATCTGGGGAAAATAGGAATTTGTTCACTTTGAAAAGAAGAATGACAAAATAGATAATTGATTAGATGGGAAATGCCTGCAGAAATCTGCAGCGCAAAGAGATTTGGAGGGCCCTGTTCAATGGGAGATCTTTGTACCACTCCAGCCATGCTGATGAGCCAGAGGAAGGCCTCATAGTGCAACTCTGAGCTTGGGTCCACACTGCACGATACAACATGGTCTTGATACAGGATCCTGACCCAAAGCGTCAGCTATCCTTTTGCCAGCACAGGTGCTGCCTGACCCATTGAGTTCCCCAGGTAGACACAAAAAGCTGGAGTACAGTGAGGAGGGGGGAATATTTAATAGGAACTTGAAGGGTAGCTTGTCTACACTAAGGATGGTGGGTGTATGGAACGAGCTGCCAGAAGAGGTAGTTAGAGGCAGGCACTATCACAAAGTTTAAGAAACATTTGGACAGGTACATGGATACGATAGGTTTAGAGGGATAGGGGGGCAAAAGCCGGCAGGTGGGACTCGTGTACATGGGGCATGTTGGGCGGCATGGGCAAGTTGGGCTGAAGGGCCTGCTTCCATGCTGTATGACTCTATGACTAAGAGGAGTGAAATATATGCTACCCAAGTGGAATATGAGGCACTGTTCCTCCAGTTTCTCTTTCTACAGATACTGCTTGACTGCCTGCGATCTTCCTGCATTTTGTTGTTGCAGATTCCATCAACTGTAGTTTAATTTGTTGAGTAGATCAGTGGTTCCCAACCTGTTTTAGCTCATGGCCCCCTTGGGATCTTTTAATTTTTCTGTGGCCCCCCCTGACATTATTAACGGAAAAAAAGTACTTCAATATTATAACACCTTCCATAAAAATATCAGTCTATTAATTGCACATATATTCTCTTTTATTCTATTCCACAAACATCAAACATATTTCAACTATATAGATTTAAATTTATTACAACTGAAGTTTAGGAGGCAACAGGGTGGTAGCTCTGTGGCCCCCTTCATTGAACATGTGGACCTCTAAATCCCCAACATTTTTCTGTGGCCCCCCTGAAATTTGCCATGGTTGGGAATCACTGGATTAGATGATACAAAGACCCACTACACAACAAAGTCATCCCGTGGTTGGTACCTGTTGAATGCAAGACTGGTCTCCTGCCTGTGCTTACAAACTGCTCAATCACAAACACATCTACTGTCAGATCTTGATTGATCGCTGCAGTAAATTTTTTTTTTTTCTCTGCTGTTGTTTGATTAAAAAGTTATCGATACGAAAGATACGGCATGGAAACAGGGCCTTCGGCCCACCATGTCCACACCGACCATCGATCATCAATTCACACTCGTTCTGTTATCCCACTTGCTCATTCACTTCCTACACACTGGGGGCAATTTAATGAGGCCAATTAACGTACAAATCCATATGGCTTTGGGTTGTGGGAGGAAACCAGAGCGCTGGTGGGCATGGGCGGCATGATGGCGCAGCGGTTGAGTTGCTGCTTTAGAGCGCTAGAGACCTAGGTTTGATCCGATCTCTAGGTGCTGACTGGACGGAGTTTGTACGTTCTCCCTGTGACTGCGTGGGTTTTCCCCACGTATAACCATATAACCATATAACAATTACAGCACGGAAACAGGCCATCTCGGCCCTACAAGTCCGTGCCGAACAACTTTTTTTCCCCTTAGTCCCACCTGCCTGCACTCATACCATAACCCTCCATTCCCTTCTCATCCATATGCCTATCCAATTTATTTTTAAATGATACCAATGAACCTGCCTCCACCACTTCCACTGGAAGCTCATTCCACACCGCTACCACTCTCTGAGTAAAGAAGTTCCCCCTCATATTACCCCTAAACTTCTGTCCCTTAATTCTGAAGTCATGTCCTCTTGTTTGAATCTTCCCTATTCTCAAAGGGAAAAGCTTGTCCACATCAACTCTGTCTATCCCTCTCATCATTTTAAATACCTCTATCAAGTCCCCCCTTAACCTTCTGCGCTCCAGAGAATAAAGACCTAACTTATTCAACCTATCTCTGTAACTTAGTTACTGAAACCCAGGCAACATTCTAGTAAATCTCCTCTGTACTCTCTCTATTTTGTTGACATCCTTCCTATAATTGGGAGACCAAAATTGTACACCATACTCCAGATTTGGTCTCACCAATGCCTTGTACAATTTTAACATTACATCCCAACTTCTATACGTACTCCGGTTTCCTCCTGCACTCCAAAGATGTACAGGTTTGCAGGTTATTTGGCTTTGGTAAAAGTTGTAAATTGTCCATAGGATAGTCCTGGTGTATGGGGATCTCTGGTCGGCATGGACCCGGTGTGTCGAAGGACCTATTTCCACGCTGTACCTCTAAACTAAACCAAACTAACCTAAACACCAGGAAGAAATCCATGCAATCTCAGGGAGAACATACAAACTTCACCCAGGCAGCACCCGAGGTCAGGATTGAACTTGAGTCTCTGGCACTGTGAGGCAGTGGCTTTACCAGTTGTGCCACCCTAGGGCTCCAGTGTGCTCGGTTTCTCACCTGCATTTTGCTGTGGATAGACTTGTCCTGCACTTTCAAAGAAAGAGCTGTTAATGGCTCATGAAAGCTTGAGGTGGCTCCACTGTGGGACAGCGGATTCATCTAAAGCATTGCTCTGAGAAAGTCTATTGCTGATCATTTAACAGATGTTTACGGGAGTAATGTGTTTGAAGGTTGAACTGCAATCTCAGATTTAATAACAGTTTTTAAATATATTACAGGTTTCAGGCATAATCCTCAACATCTGTTGTTCTTATAAATTAGGTGGCAACATCCAAATGTGAGGCATGAATGAACAAATTTCTGACGGCATTGACATGAGTCGTTGTAAAATCATTCATAATATTACACGAGTCACGAAAAGTAATCAAGGTTTTAATGCTTCAACCTGAAATTTCTCCATTCACTGTTTTGACCTGCTTATTTAAATCCAGTAATTTAGCATTGAAAAGCAATAATATCAAACACAAAAAATTAATTTTGTTTCTTTTGAATGAATGAATGGATGAATACTTTATTGTCACATGTGACAAGTCACAGTTAAATTCTTTGCTTGCATACCCGAAGGTATGTGAATAGTCACCACATAAAGGGCGCTGACAAGATTACAAATTATCCTGCACCAGGTCCTCCTATTATTCCCCTTTGTTAGGGGCATAGAGTTATACAGCATGGAAACCACATTGGCCCCACTTATCCATGCCAATGAAGATGCCCCATCTCATCCCATTTGCACATGTTTGGTGCATATCACTCTAAATCTTTCCTATCTATATACCTGTCCAAGTATATTTTAAATGCTATTATAGTAGTTGCCTCAACTACTTCCTCAGGCAGTTCATCCTTATACTCACCGCACTGAGTGAAAAAGTTGTCCCTGGTTCCTATTAGCCTATATTCCGGAGTATTTTTCAGTGGTGGACAAACATTGCTAAAACCATCAGACCTCCTCTCCTATGACAGACGCAAAATGCTGAAGTAACTCAATGGATCAGGCAGCATCTCTTCGGGAAATGGATAGATGACGCTTTGGGTCGAAACCTTTCTTCAGGCCCTCTACTAGTTGGTTGATTCCCCATCTGTAGTTTGAAAGTAATATAAAAATTATAAAGAACTAAAGTTTCGGACAAATACCTCCATAGTCTCTGATGATTGAAGAGGCTCAGGAACATTTCGACGTTAGAGATACAGCGCGGAAACAGGCCCTTCAACCCACAGAGTTCGCACCGACCAGCGATGACACGCATACTAACACTAGGGACAATTTACAATTTTACAGAAGCTAATTAATCTACAAACCTGTACGTCTTTAGGGTGTGGGAGGAAATCAGAGCACCTGGAGAAAACCCACGCGGTCACAGGGAAAAGGTACAAACTCCGTACTGGCAGCACCCGTAGTCAGGATCAAACCCGGTTCTCTGGCGCTCGGAAGGCAGCAACTCTACCACTGCGCCATCAGTGCTGCCCTGATGTTATGGTAATTAAGTTCTATATTTGGGCCCTAGGCTGGCTTTAGGGACAAAAACGCCCATCTCACTCTGAACGTTATGCAGGTCACCGGCATTGATTTAATCAAATTGGATTTGGGCTCCACGGTTAAAGTAGTGGCCTGAGGAAAAGTTTGGGACACTTGGGGATAGATTTCAGCTTGAGGCCCAAGATGAAATACGAACATCATTGCAGAAAATGGCCTAATTTCCAATTGCAAATATAGGTTGAAAGCCAGCCCATGCAGCTTTAGTAGCTGTGCTAGTGGGAGCTGTGAACCATATGTACTAAGGCAGAGTGGGATGACTGCCAAAGTTGGGGCTCATTTATGAAAATGATTCATGAAAGTGCAATGCAGAGGGATAGCACTTCTGAATAAACCATGTCGATAAGGGAGTTCTATCTCGTTCAAAAGCTTAGACTTTATACTCCCTCACTGGCTGTTAAACTGCTTGGCTGTGTCGCAGGGGTAGTCTTGAGACAATATTCTCCAAATTGAGATAGCTTGCTTTCATCAACTTCTAAAATAAGTAATATTCACAGGTGCTGTTGCTTTGAGAAATGGCAGGTTCTGTTTCTCATTACACATTAAAAAAAAGCCTTTCTTGCTGTTAGTTGACCCCATTACACTTTAGTCTAACATCAGGATGTTGTAATTGGTCACTGATGCAGAGTTACAAAGAAAAGCATAACATCTGCAGAAGTATCATTTTCAGTGTAGTTGTGCACCCACTTTTATATTAAAGTGCAGTGGTTCCCCTATGTACCAACATGAAATTGAGAATGTAACAAGGGTGTTTGATAGATGATTTGAATCCTGAGGCACATTGCACTCAGCAGACTGATGGCTATTGTGAAGTGACTGCTGCTGCCATGTATCTCCTTTCTTGTATTGTATTGTATTGTATTGTATTCAAATTTATTGTCATTGTCTCAATTTGAGACAACAAAATGAATTTCCCTTACAGGCAGTATCATAAAAAAAAATCATAAAAATTTAAATAATAAAGAAATAAATAATAAAACATATTAAAAATAAAATTGCAGCATCTATGAAAGTCCACGACACAACATAACAAATGGTGTTGGCACCATCGATAGATCCCCTCCGTTTGAATCCCTGAGGCACGCCGCCCCGGGTTGCACCGATGTTCAGCCCTCAGACGGATGGCTATTGACGGTGAAGTGACTGCGGCTGCCTCCTGATGTCCCGCTCCTTCTGTATCCTTCTGTTTCCTTTCTGGTGCAAAACAACCTTCTGCAGGACTAGTAGCCTAACAGCACAGTGGCGAAACTGGTAGAGTTTCTGCCTTGCAGCACCAGAGACCCGGGTTCGATCCTGACTGCGGTTACCGTCCATACAGAGTTTACACGTTCTCCCTGTGCCGACATGGGTTTTCTCCGGTTGCTCCGGTTTCCTCCCATATTCTCTCTCATCCTTCTAAATTCCAGTGAATTCCAGAGGATGCTAGGAGGTTGCAGGGTGACGGACAGGTTGAGTGAGTGGGCAGATTCATGGCAGATGCAGTATAATGTAGATAAATGTGAGGTTATCCACTTTGGCAGCAAGAACAAGGAGGCAGATTATTATCCCAATGGTGTGAGATTAGGAAAAAGGGAAGTGCAACGAGACCTGGGTGCCCTTGTACACCAGTCACTGAAAGTAAACATGCAGGTACAACAGGCAGTGAAGAAAGCTAATGGCATGTTGGCTTTCATAACAAGAGCATTTGAGTATAGGAGTAATGAAGTCCTTCTGCAGTTGTACAAGGCCCTGGTAAGACCACATTTGGAATGTTGTGTGCAGTTTTGGTGTCCTAATGCGAGGAAGGACATCCTTGCTATTGAGGCAGTGCAGTGTAGGTTCACGAGGTTAATCCCCAGGATGGCAGGACTGTCATATGAGGAAAGATTGGAGAGACTGGGCTTGTTTTCACTGGAATTTATAAGGATGAGAGGGCATCTTATGAAAACAGATAAAATTATAAAAGGACTGGACAAGCTAGATGCACAAAATATGTTCCCAATTTTGGGGGAGTCCAGAACCAGGGGTCACAGTTTAAGAATAAGGGGTAAGCCGTTTAGGAAATAGATGAGGAAAAACTTTTTCACCCAGAGAGTTGTGAATTTGTGGAATTCTCGGCCACAGAAGGCAGTGGAGGCCAAATCACTGGATGCATTTAAAAGAGAGTTAGATAGAGCTCCAGGGGCTAGGGAGTCAAGGGATATGGGGAGAAGGCAGGCACAAATTGTCCCCAGTATTTAGTATAGAACTATTTAGATGATCGTAGCTGGGTGCGCACTCAGTTGCCCTCTTGTGTCAAAGGTTATGAGGAGCATGCAGGAGAATGGAGTTAGGAGGGAGAGATAGATCAGCCAGGATTGAATGGCAGAGTAGACTTGATGGGCCAAATGGCCTATTCTACTCCAATCACTTAGAATTTTACAATCTTATGACTGAAGCACCTGTTTCCATGCTGTATCTGTAAACTAAACCATTTATTTTTTAATTGATTCTCTGTAATATTTGTATCCTTTAAGAATTTTCATAGAATTTCAGAACTTTCAGAATTTCTCCACATTCAAAGCACTTTGAGAGTTTTATCTTTTTGATTCCATTTCACAGCACCACAGTTTTCTAAGGACTTCAAAAAAACTGATCTCTTGGCAATCTCTTGTAGAAAGCCCATGCGGTCACGGAGAGAACATGCAAACTCCGAGCAGACAGCACCCGTGGTCAGGATCGGATCCGGGTCTCTGGCGCTGGAAGGCAGCAACTCTACAGGGGTGCCACCTCAACTCCCTCTCTAATTTGAAGTTGAATTTTGTACTGGAGTTCATTCCTCAATTCCATCTTGCTTCCTTAGGAAACATCTGTAGTCTCTTCACTATTGACGATACTGTTGAGTTGTAACTTCTTGATGTGAAAGCATGTGCATTGATATTGAATCTTCAATTCATGTCAATGGGCTGTGCATGACCAATATATTTCTGAGTGTGGGCTGACAAAGTGTCTTCGACTTGAAACACTAACTCTGTTTCTTTTCCCCACCGAAGCGGACTGACCGCTGAGTATTTCCAACATTTACCATTTTTATACCAGTACCATTATGGTCCACCAACAATTCATGTCGAAATGTATTGGTGGTCAAACATAGATAGGTTCTAGATTCAAGCATAAAGACTCGGCTTGTACTGTCTAGAATTTAGAAGATTGAGGGGGGATCTTATAGAAACTTACAACATTCTTAAGGGGTTGGACAGGCTAGATGCAGGAAGATTGTTCCCGATGTTGGGGAAATCCAGGACAAGGGGTCACAGTTTAAGGATAAAGGGGAAATCCTTTAGGACCGAGGTGAGAAAAACATTATTCACACGGAGAGTGGTGAATCTCTGGAACACTCTGCCACAGAGGGTAGTTGAGGCCAGTTCATTGGCTATATTTGAGAGGGAGTTAGATGTGGCCCCTGTGGCTAAAGGGATCAGGGGGTATGGAGAGAAGGCAGGTACAGGATACTGAGTTGGATGATCAGCCATGATCATATTGAATGGCGGTGCAGGCTCGAAGGGCCGAATGGCCTACTCCTACACCTATTTTCTATGTTTCTATAATGAAAGTAACCGAGGCAAGCTATCATGAAACTTTCTTAGAGATTTGGAAGAGAAATTAACAAATGTACATTTTGTTTTACAGCAGCCAACTTACTTTAAGGATCAATATGCATGAAGGATCAATTTGTCCTACCCGAAAACCCATTATTGTATCTCACCGGCTTAAATAAGAAAGCTGCAGAGAAGCCATAGACACAAGAACAGACCCTTCAGCCCAAGTTGTCCATGTTGAATAAGATGCCTAACTAGGCTAATCACATTGCCTCTATTTGGCCCTCAGAAGCTTTCCTGTTCATGTACCTATCCAAATAACTTTTAAATTTAGTTATTGCACCTACCTCATCCATTTCCTCTGGCAGCTCCATCCTTATAGCGATCACCCTTTGCTGCCTCTCAGGTTCCTATTAGGTCTTTTCCCTCTTACCTGAAACATATGTCCTCTGGTGTGGAATGACAAGAAATATATCCTATTAAAAGTGAGGTAGAAGTAAAGACAGTTACTTGAATTAAGGAATTGAACTGATGCAGAAACTTATTACAATCCAATACATTTAGTTCCAATTATTTACCTTTGCAGAAGTAGACACAGGAATGTTGCAGAAGATAGACACAAAATGCTGGAGTAACTCAGCCGGGACAGGCAGCATCTCTGGAGAGAAGGAATGGGTGATGTTTTGGTTCGAGACCCTCCTTGCATCTGAAGAAGGGTCTCGACCCGAAACGTCACCCATTCCTTCTCTCCAGAGATGCTGCCTGTCCCGCTGAGTTACTCCAGCATTTTGTGTCTATCGTCGGTTTAAACCAGCATCTGCAGTTCCTTCCTACACAGGAATGTAGCAGCCAGCTCACCCACAGCAGTTGCACACACAGAACTAGCCGAGTGACCCTGTTTTTGCAGGTGTTACATAAGGGAGGACAAATCATTAGGAATACACTCAGTCCATCATCAAAATGGGGTCTGGTCTTTTATATCCACTTGGCAAAACTCTGGTATGATGTCTGATTTAAAAGAGGCCCTTCTGATGATTTACCGCTTCAGTGCACAAAAGTGTCAGTTTTAGTCACGTGTGTGTGACCTCAAGCATGTGACTGCCAAGTAAGCCAGGCTGCAGCTTTAATAAAGAGCCAGTTATTTCCTATTGGTTTCATCTGACCTTGGAGAGGAGCTGGGAACTGTCAAAGAGACCCCTATCCGCAGATGAAACTCTCCAGCGCCAGCAATTAGCCTCCCATCGATCTTCCCATGGATTTGTTTGCAGTAGTTCAACCTCATGGGCTTAAAGCCGAGCCTGTGCCACACGCTGCTCTGCGCTTCTGTTGTTCTAAAATCACTCAAACATTTAAGTTAACGTGAGAATTATCCGGAGAAAATCCACTTTGAGGTAATAAAGAAAGTTTGGACGTTTCGCATTGGGAGGCAAAACGACCCCAGGATTTCGATGATTTACATCAACAGCTTAATCATTAAAACCTACAGCATCATCCAGGCAACTAATGGGTGTGGCCTCATTGGATACTCACTGCCAAAGTTTTCTACGAATGTTTAACAGCTTCTTGTGCATTTGCATTGCAGAACAAAAAGTGCTGAACAGATTGTTTATGAATTCCTGTCCATTGCCAACGCTCCTTAAAGATTTAGGGAAAGCAAATTGTAGTTAAGTTAATATCTTATTGTATTTTTTAAAATAAAATATTCATATCGACTGAGGAAATTATGAATGCATCACACTTCAGGAGATCAGTAGACTGTCAGCAGCCTAAATTATCCACTGACAAATAGACGGTCCAAGTGCCTATGATAATTGAACAGTTCCAATTCCTCTGCACCATTGGAGTCATTTATCCTTTGAAGATGTCATCATTCTTTTTCTTTGGAATACAAGTGTTAGCAAATCACATCGATGGGCAGAACAAAATATAACAAATAAATATTAAGTATTATCCATAAAGATCTGAGTTCTGCTGCAGATGCTTGGATGAGATTGTCTTTGAATTGCTTTACAGAATGGAATGGGAATTAGAAAGGTTGGAACTTTCTTTCTGCCTATTTTAGTTGATCAGATACTTCAATACTTTGGCTATGGGTGGGTTGGCTATGACTGCAAGAACAGTGTTTACTGTTCACTAAAGTAGAGGTTGGGTTTTATCTTGCATTACTGGTGGTTAGGCACATCGTTTGTTCCTTAGGGATTGCAAGGAACTTTACCTAGCAACGAAAAGTAAAACAATAATAAACCCATATCCAATACTTGACAATGCATATCTTGGAAGGAACTTTGGAAAGCAAGGCATTCTCTTGAACTTGCTTGGCTACACTTCATATACAGTAGAGTTTATGATTTTGAGAGGGAATAAATAATATCAAATCTTTGGTGAATTTTAACAATGCATTGAGTGCCGCTATTGATAGTCGGTTGGTGGAGGAATTGTCAAATGGTGGCAAACCGCTACTTAAGCAGACAGTATTGTTAAGATAAAGTCAGATAAACTAATCTAAACTAAGAAGAGACTGCAAATACTAGCAATTGGATCAACTGATGGAACGCTGGAAGATTAATTGTTTGATCGATTGATTGATTGATAGATGGATTGAAAGATACAATATGGAACCAACACCTTTGCCCCACAGAGAGACACCATTTCAATCCTGACCTTGGGTGCTGTCTGTATGGAGTTTGCACGTACTTGCCATGTCCTGCGTGGGTTTCCTCCGGGTGCTCTGGTTTCCTCCCACATCCCAACGACATACGTGTTTGTAGGCCAATTGCATTAACTTCTGTAAAATTGCAGTAAATGGGGGATAGCAGAGAACTAGCATGAACGGGTGATCAATGGTTGGCGGGGACTCGGAGGTCCGTAGGGCCTGTTTCAGTGCTGTACCTCCAAAACTAAAAAGTACACTAAAAATTAAAACACCTTCCCCGTTCAGTAGCAGGTAACCGACTACACATAATTGTTGGCGCATTTGTGCTCTGCCTCTGAAATTCATTCCATTGAAGCCATTTCACGTAGCTCCTCCACCTGGGGAGGAATGCCGAGGCAAATGTTTCGAATCTAAGGGGTACAGTTGGAAAAATATGCCTTACATTAATGGCCATGCACAGCTGGCGTTGAGGAAAATCGGAGTGGACAGCAGCTCAGCTTTGAAAACTTAAAGGAAAGGGCTAAAGAGTTGGCGTTGAGTGACAGCTGACTTTAATATTTATAAAACTAGGCATCCATTAAGAATCACACCACTAAGAAAATAAGCTGAAAATGTCTGAATATGCACAGAATTTGACAGGTGAAATGATGTGTTGAAAAATATTGTAATGGTCCTTGACAGGGATGTTCCAGTTTTAACTTTAAATTTTGTGTACACATATATCCATGTTCCAAAGGAAGGCAGTTATAGTTGTTTTATGTCAATCATCTCAGCCCCAGGCATCACCATAGGAGTTACACAGAGCACCTTGGCCACTCCCTCTTCTCCCCTCTTCCCATCGGGCAAAAGGTACAGAAGTGTGAAAACGCACACCCCCAGATTTAGGGACAGTTTCTTCCCACATGTTATCAGGCAACTGAATCATCCTACCACAACCAGAGAGCAGTGCCGAACTACTATCTTCCTGATTGGTGACCCTCGGACTATCCTTGATCGGACATTGCTGGCTTTACCTTGCACTGAACCCTATTCCCTTATCGTGTATCAATACACTGTAAATCGCTCGATTGTAATCATGTATGTGTTTCCGCTGACTGGATAGCACGCAACAAAGAGCTCTTCACTGTACCTCAGTACACGTGACAATAAACTAAACTGAACAATGCCCTAGGCCTCAGTATTTTCACCTGCTTCATCAATTGCCTCAAGTTTCCCTCGCGCCTTGACTCTCAGTCTGAAGAAGAGTCTCAACTCGAAACGTTACCTATCCTTTCTCTAAAGTGATGCTGCCAGACCCACTGAGTTACTCCAGCATTTTGTGTCTATCTTCGATGTAAACCAACATCAGCAGCCCAGTCTCAAGAAGTGTCTCTACTGAAATATCACCCATTCCTTCTCTCCAGAGATGCAGCCTGTGCCGCTGAGTTAGTCTAGCATTTTGCATCGATCTTAGGTGTAAACCAGCATCCATAGTTCCTTCATACACATTTTGTCTGCAGTTCCACCCTACTTATTAATGACCTTCTTGAGTGAGAGTGCTAGATAACCATACGGTGTTCAGTTTCATTTGCAAATAACTCAGATAAGGATATTGTTCATTCCACCAGGTGGGCAAGAGATTATAAATGGTAAATAACATTCGACTAAGCAGATGCCAGGCATAAAATATCTAAACAACATGCATTGACATTCAAAAGCATTACCTTCACATCAACCCCCAACAATTAGTATTCTGGGGGTATGGTTAACCTTAATCTTTACCAGATTGGACACATTGGGTGGCACGGTGGCGCTGCGGTAGAGTTGCTGCCTTATAGCGCCAGAGACCCGGGTTCAATCCTGACTACAGGTACTGTTTGTATGGAGTTTGTATGTTCTCCCCGTGACCGCGTGGGTTTTCTCTTACTGTCTCCGACTACATTCTATCTTTGTTCCGCCCCCTCCTCTGACATAGAAACATAGAAAATAGAAGAAAATAGGTGCAGGAGGAGGCCATTCGGCCCTTTGAGCCAGCACCGCCATTCAATATGATCACGGCTGATCGTCCCCTATCAATAATCCGTGCCTGCCTTCGCTCCATATCCCTTGATACCACTAGCCCCTAGAGCTCTATCTAACTCTCTCTTAAATCCATCCAGTGATTTGGCATCCACTGCCCTCTGTGGCAAGGAATTCCACAAGAGTCAAGAGTCAAGAGTCAATTTAATTGTCATTTGGACCCCTTGAGGTCCAAACGAAATGCCGTTTTTGCAGCCATACATTACAAACAAATAGACCCCAGACACAACATAATTTACATTTTACATAAACATCCATCACATTGCTGTGATGGAAGGCCAAAAAAACTTATATCTCTCCACTGCACTCCCCCCCCCCCCCCCCCGATGTCAGAGTCAAAGTCAAAGCCCCCGGCTGGCGATGGCGATTGTCCCGCGGCCATTAAAGCCACGCCGGGTGGTGCGAGGTCGCACACCGGGTCTTGGTGTTGGAGCCCCCGGCGTGCGCTCGCAGAGTCCCGCGGCCATTCATAGCCGCCGCGGGGGCGGTGCTGTAAGGCCCCGCTCCAGGAGCTCTTCAACCCCGCAACTCGGGCGGGAGAAGTCGCCGTTGCAGGAGCCCTGAAAAGCGGTCTCCCTCCAAGGACCCGCGGGCTCCCGGTGCCGCCGTCCGCAGACCCGCAGTTGCAGCCTCCGAATCTCCGGAGGTCGGGCCGCAGCAGCAGCAGCAGCAGCAGCAGCGCTCCACCCGCGGCCAGACAAGTCCATTAGTCTGAAGAAGAGTTGCGACCAGAAAATTTGCCCGTTCCTTCTCTCCTGAGATGCTGCCTCACCCGTTGAGTTACTCCAACATTTTGTGTCTACCTTGGATAAAGTGTTTATTTATTTACTAATTTTTTAACATATTGGCAAAATTCCTGGATAGGGAATCTCAAAATTTTGGGTTGTGATTTATAAATTCTGCACGGGCGAATTTCTGTAACCTGCAGGGCCATAATGCAGGGGTTGTCTGTAGGTATGAACTGAATCAAGTGTAGGATGGTGATAAAAAGCAAAGTGCTGGAGGAACTCAACGGATCAGGCAATACCTATGGAGGGAAGTGGACAAACAACGTTCTGGATCAGGATTCATCTTCAGACTGATGGAGTATAGGGAGAAAGCTTGTAAAATAGAGGGGTGGGACAAAGCCTGGAAAGTGATAGGTGGATATAGAGCCATAGAGTGATACAGTGTGGAAACAGGACCTTCGGCCCAACTTGCCCACACCGGCCAACAATGTCCAACACTAGTCCCACTTGCCTGCGCTTGGTCCATATCCCTCCAACCCTGTCCTATCCGTGTACCTGTCTAACTGTCTCTTAAACGATGGGATAGTCCCAGCCTCAACTACCTCCTCTGGCAGCTTGTTCCATACACCCACCATCCTTTGTGTGAAAAACCTACTCCTCGGATTCCTATTAAATCATTTTCTCTTCACCTTGAACCTATGTCCTCTGGTCCTCAATTCCCCTACTCTGGGCAAGATACTCTGTGCATCTACCCGATCTATTCCTCTCATGATTTTATACACCTCTGTAAGATCCCCCCTCACCCTCCTGCACTCCATCGAATAGAGACCCAGCCTACTCAACCTCTCCCTATAGCTCACACCCTCTAGTCCAGGCAACATCCTCAGAAATCTTTTCTGATCCCTTACAAGCTTGACAATATTTTCCCATAACATGGTGCCCAGAAGTGAACACATTATTCTAAATGCAGTCTCACCAATGTCTTATACAACTTTTATACTCAAAGGTAATATAGCTGAGGAGGAATGGATGATGTGGATGGATGGATGGATGGATGATGACCAAGACTGGAGGTGATATGGAGACTGATGGATACTGATATAAAGATGGAGACAAATCGCTGTAGACAATCGCAGCGAGTGGATCCAAAGCAGATTTTATTTTCTGACGAAGGGTTCCAAACCATAACATTACCCATCTTTGTCTCCAAGGATGCTGCCTGACCCACTGAGTTACTCCAGCACTTTGTGTCTATCTTTGGTGTAGATGGTTTATGAATGCATCCTATAACATAGTTACCTCAATACCACTAACCACGCCTACCCATATCAGTATAACTGTGAGATCCTCCCTTTGTTCCTCCTGGTTGGTTCCAGCACGCCTGAAGACTAGAGGCAGTCAGTGCTGGGACGTAGGTGTGTGCCATGTGCTATAATAAAGGACTCAGTAAAGGTGACAGTGTGTTAGACATCACTCCTTTACATTTGGTATAAACCAGCATCTGAAGTTCTTTGTTTCTATATCTTGAATTTATTCTCGACTGACATCAAACATGCCCAAAACAAAGGGTGGTAGGTGTATGCAAATGAGCTGCCCAAGGAGGTAGTTGAGGTGGGTACTAGCACAACATTTAAGAAACATTTAGACAGGTACATGGATAGGGCAGATTTAGAGGGATTATGGGCCAAAAGCAGGCAGCTGGGACTAGTGTAGATGGATCATGTTGGTCGGCAAGGGCAGGTTGGGCCAAAGGGCCTGTTTCCACGCTGTTATGACTGTGATCCATGTCAACAAAATAGAGAGAGTACAGAGGAAATTTATTAGAATGTTTCCTGGGTTTCAGCAACTAAGTTACAGAGATAGGTTGAACAAGTTAGGGCTTTATTCGTTGGAGCGCAGAAGGTTAAGGGGGGACTTGATAGAGGTCTTTAAAATGATGAGAGGGATAGACAGAGTTGACGTGGATAAGCTTTTCCCACTGAGAGTAGGGAAGATTCAAACAAGGGGGCATGAATTGAGAATTAAGGGGCAAACGTTTAGGGGTAGCATGAGGGGCAACTTCTTTACTCAGAGAGTGGTGGCTGTGTGGAATGAGCTTCCAGTGAAGGTGGTGGAGGCAGGTTCGTTTTTATCATTTAAAAATAAATTGGATAGTTATACGGACGGGAAAGGTATGGAGGGTTATGGTCTAAACGCAGGTGTATGGGACTAGGGGAGAATACGTGTTCGGCACGGACTACAAGGGTCGAGATGGCCTGTTTCCGTGCTGTAATTGTTATATGGATATGTGATCCAGAAAACCAATGCTTCTCGCTGCTGTTTTAGTGCTGCTTTCAAGAATGGAAAAACAAGGGCTGTGATCCTGTGATTTTGCAGCCAAGACTCCCACACAAGTTGCGATATTGCCATGCATCTCCACAATTAAATCATCTTGGCTGCAAGCATCACAAACTATTTTTCATTGAAGGCATACTGGCCATGTGAGAGGACAATTTTCCCCAGGATAAATCAAGTGCTAAAGAGTCGCCAGAATACAACGAGTACTCGGCCCGGCTTCAGCTCAATATACCATTTTGATTAAGGAGTTTAAAACTGCAGTAGGAACAACCAGGTGGATGATTAAACCCCGGATTACCAATTAAATTGACTCGTGACATTAGAAAGGTTGCAGGCGTTTTTGCAGTCGGGTACAATTAATGATCCCGAGCCACAGGCTGAGCAGGAGTGAATAAGTTGCTGTTTAGATCTCACAGATGATGAAGCATTGAAACAGGCCCATCGGGTACCCATTCTGGAGTGAAGGAATGGGTGACATTTCGGGTTGAGGCCCTTCCTCAGACTGTATAACCATATAACCATATAACAATTACAGCACGGAAACAGGCCATCTCGGCCCTACAAGTCCGTGCCGAACAAATTTTTTTTTCCCTTAGTCCCACCTGCCTGCACTCATACCATAACCCTCCATTCCCTTCTCATCCATATGCCTATCCAATTTATTTTTAAATTATACCAATGAACCTGCCTCCACCACTTCCACTGGAAGCTCATTCCACACTGCTACCACTCTCTGAGTAAAGAAGTTCCCCCTCATATTACCCCTAAACTTCTGTCCCTTAATTCTGAAGTCATGTCCTCTTGTTTGAATCTTCCCTATTCTCAAAGAGAAAAGCTTGTCCACATCAACTCTGTCTATCCCTCTCATCATTTTAAAGACCTCTATCAGGTCCCCCCGTAACCTTCTGCGCTCCAGAGAATAAAGACCTAACTTATTCAACCTTTCTCTGTAACTTAGTTGTTGATGTAGGGTGAATAGTTATACAGGATAGATCCAGCCTATTGTGGCAGTTCTGCTAGTCGCGTGTGGATAACTCATGTGGGACTGGACATAATATTTAGTTCAGTTCAGTTCATTGTTTCACGTACCAGGGTACAGTGAAAAACATTCTTACACTAAATCTACCTTAGCCCATTTGACATTCCTCACATTGCCATCAACTTCTCCACCACCAACAGCAAAAAAAAAGTATCAAACATTCATGTACATATCAGGACAATTTATTATGTCGAACTAACTTATCGACTGCTGCATATTTTTGAGGATGTGGAAGGAAATCAGAGGAAAATGCACACATTTCACACAATAAACACCAGTCTGAATCCAAATTGATGAAGTTGAAAGGCAGCAGCTCTACTAGCTGCAGCTGAAGCATCATATCACCAACTAGAGAGCTGTCCAGACCTACTATCTACCTCATTCAAGACCCTCGGACTATCTTTAATCAGATTTTACTGCACTAAACACTTTTCCCTTTGTATCATATCTGTACACTGTGGACAGCTTGATTGTAACTATGTATAGTATTTTCTCTGACTGGGTAGCATGCAACAAAAAAGCTTTTCACTGTACCTCAGTACAAGTGACCAGAATAATAAACTAGACTAAACTTGTTGCCTCATGTTGAATTGTATTCTGTAAATTCTCCAATGGAACAGATAGCTTTATTATAGAAAAGGTGTAAAGATGCTGACAGTTGGAGAGCATCTATGGAAGAGAAACAGAATCAACATTTTCTTACTTACTGTCTCCGACTACATTTTATCTCTGTTTGCTTTGTTGTTAACTTCTCCCAACTAACAATGATCTATTCTACATTTTCCTTGAGCCTCATTCCTTTAGTCCTGTTTTCACACCTTACACTTCCTTATCAATGTACCACCCACTCCCCTGACATCTGTCTGAAGAAGGGTCTCGACCAAAAACATCACCCATTCCTTCTCTCCTGAGATGCTGCCGGTCCAGCTGAGTTATTCCAGCATTTTGTGTCTAACAGACTTAATGTTTCAGGTTAAGGATCCGTCATCAGAATTGTGCTCTATTACTGAAACTTGTTTTGGAGATTATGAGGTTTTTCATAAATGTGTCAGGAGGAACTGCAGATGCTGGTTTAAACCTAAGATAGGCGCAAAATGCTGGAGTGTAACTCAGCGGGACAGGCAGCATCTCTGTAGAGAAGGAATGGGTGATGTTTCGGGTCGAGACCCTTCTTCAAATGCACTTTTCATAAATGGTCTGTGGGGGTCTTTCAGAATGACCCATCATTTTGGTGGAATGAGAAGAGGAGGCGGCTGCATTAGTCAGCAACAGTTGGCAAAGGATGAGAAGACTCAAGGGGCTTGGAAGGGAAACAGTGGCACAAGATTCCTTCTGGACTTACACTCTCTGAGTTGAGGTTCCCCAAACCCTTTTTCAGAGACACTCTCACTGTGTCTCTTTTGGCCAGGATTTGAAGCTGGGTAGCAGAACCCAGAATTTCCATGTGGCGATTCTATTTGTCTTGATCCTCCACGTGAACGTTGACTCCAATCTCCAAGAAAATGTTCCGTGACTTTGCGCGATGCTTCCCGTCACATTCACTCAAAGATTGCGCGATGCTTCCCGTCACATTCACTCTGTCTCCGACTGGAAGGCATTGCAGAGGGTGGTGAAAATTGCCCAACGCATCACCGGTTCCACGCTCCCCTCCATTGAGTCTGTCCAAAGCAAGCGCTGTCTGCGGAGGGCGCTCAGCATCGCCAAGGCTGCTCTCACCCCAACCATGGACTGTTTACCCTCCTACCATCCGGGAGGCGCTACAGGTCTCTCCGTTGCCGAACCAGCAGGTCGAGGAACAGCTTCTTTCCGGCGGCTGTCACTCTACTCAACAACGTACCTCGGTGACTGCCAATCACCACCCCCCCCCCCCCGTTTGCTATGTCACTCTTCAAGGGAGATGCTAAATGCATTTCGTTGTCTCTGTACTGTACACTGACAATGACAATTAAATTGAATCTGAATCTGAATCTGAAGATGCATCGGTGTTTCAAACGCATTCTTGGAGTTCTTATGAGATATGTAAATCAAATTCTTAAGATGTACATGTGTTACTTTATCTTCTTCTGGTTGATAAGGTCTACTGGATGTTAGCATAGCTTTAACCATATAACAATTACAGCACGGAAACAGGCCATCTCGGCCCTACAAGTCCGTGCCGAACAACTTTTTTTCCCCTTAGTCCCACCTGCCTGCACTCATACCATAACCCTCCATTCCCTTCTCATCCATATGCCTATCCAATTTATTTTTAAATGATACCAATGAACCTGCCTCCACCACTTCCACTGAAGCTCATTCCACACCGCTACCACTCTCTGAGTAAAGAAGTTCCCCCTCATATTACCCCTAAACTTCTGTCCCTTAATTCTGAAGTCATGTCCTCTTGTTTGAATCTTCCCTATTCTCAAAGGGAAAAGCTTGTCCACATCAACTCTGTCTATCCCTCTCATCATTTTAAAGACCTCTATCAAGTCCCCCCTTAACCTTCTGCGCTCCAGAGAATAAAGACCTAACTTATTCAACCCATCTCTGTAACCTATCTCTGAAAATCTGATCTGATCAAATGTTCGATGTTGAAAATTGCACATTACGTGCTGGGTGCAAAGAACACTTTTTTTTTGCTTTGAACCTTATCTCTTTACATCTCACCATTTGTTCTCTTCTTCACTAATTATCCTCCGATATCCTCACCTTTCATCTCAATTCCTTTGGAGAGCATCTCGCTTCCTGCAGTCAAAACCTTGCTTCCCTGCAATATGATTGTAGACCAACATTTTGAACATGAGAGAAACCTGTGCTTCAAAGCATTCTGGCTGTGAAACAAAGGGGTTTGCTGCTGTGAATTGTAGGTGTGTAACATCTTGAGAGCGTTCCTTATAAAATATATATTGTTTCTAAGCATTTACTGCTCAGGACAACGAACCACATCTATTCCCATACTTGGTTCCTTAAAGAGGTGACACCAATACGTTAAATTGGAGGTACTGTACCACTTTAAGAATTGCAGTATACACTCTTTCCCACTGGCGTAAGATTATTTTAGTGTGGAATTTGCGGGAAGCTGTCAGCCTCTGTGGTTTAAGCCCGTAGAAGAAAAAATATCGCCCGACTCTCTGTAAGTTCTTTCACTCGTGGAGCACCATTTTTTTTGTTCATTCAAAATAAACACGTCTCCTCAAGTGGCTTGGACGGTGAATACGAGAAAAAAAATGAAGGAATGGTGTAGAAAGGAACTGCAGATGCTGGTTTAAACTGAATGGTTCCAACTGAAGGAATGGTATCAGGAGAACTGTTTGATAAATTGGAAGGAAGTTTGTTTTTGTGAATGAAGTGAATTGGGCCACCTTACAGCTCAGCTAAAGGTCTGCCTGAAAACATCCCAGGGCTCAACACACGGATGCAACAGATGGATGGCATGACTGGACGGCAGCAGGGAGACCTAAACTTTGTCCCTAGAAAGTAATCCAGTACACTGATGTCAATGAGGAGCTGTTTGGATGGAGCTTCCACCTACATCTGGTCTGTGCTATATTTGGCCTGGGAGTGGTTAGATATTGACATTGGGCGCAGAGAGTGGGAAATAATTCAATTCCTTTCAGACCCAGACCTCACGTTAATGACCACAGAGCCTGAATTGTGCCTTTATTGGAACAAAAAAAAGCATGCCCTTTTGCTTAAGTTAATATTGTGGGTTATGTTATTTCACCTTTCTGCAAATGCAGTTTATTATTCTTCTACTTGTGCACACTGATATTTGTTTTATCACACCATAACTTTCCCAAAAACATGCCAAGGGAAGATGTATATCTGGAATCAGAGCAACAAAGGTCTCTTGTTAAGAATAATAATTTGATACTCTTTGCTGGTTATGCATCAGTACTCTCTGGCAGTCTTAGTGCTCTGCAGGTTTGCCTGGAGAGAAACTAAGGGCAACAATGCTTCCAGTTCCTAGTGTGTAGGAAACTCAATCACCTTCCCCTTGATCAGATGGAAAGCACTGATGCTGACTAGACTGTAGGCTTTGGAATTACGCAGCTGTCACTTTCTGCAACTGGAGTCCAAGCCGCTCCATAATTCATACATAACATTTATATTCTCTACATCGTTGGATGCTGGTGCAAAGAAAACTGTGAAAATGGCCACGTTTGAAATAAGAAACAGTTAGACAGGTACATGATGGGTAGGACAGGTTTGGAGGAATATGGACCAAACTCAAGCAGGTGGGACTAGTGTAGCCGGGTCATGTTGGGCTATTTGGGGCCGAAGGGACTGTTTCCACAATGTATCATTTTATGACTATGACTCTAATTTTTACACTTCACAAACAAAAAAACATATGCAAGAAATACCAAGGGCGGAACGGTGGTGAAGGGGTAGAGTTGTTGCCTTACAACGCCTGAGACCCAAGTTCCATCCTAACTACGGGTGCTGTCTGTACGGAATGTATATTTTTTCCCAGTGACTTGCGTGGGTTTTCTCCGGGTGCTCAGGTTTCCTCCCACACTTCAAAGACGTTCAGGTTTGTAGGCTAATTGGCTTGGTATCATTGTAAATTGTCCCTAGTGTGTATAGGATAGTGTTAGTGTGTGGGGATCGATGTCCGGCGTGGACTCGATGGTCCGCTGTTTCTGCGCTGGGATCTCTAAACTAAACTAAACTAAACTAAATAATGGATTGGATTATAGGTTGACCCACTCAGAAGTTTTTAAACAATTTTGAAAGTAGCCAATCAATAAAGGTGTTAAAGAAGGAACTGCATGTGCTGGAAAATCGAAGGTACACAAAAGTGCTGGAGAAACTGAGTGGGTGCAGCAGCATCTATGGAACGAAGGAGATAGGCAACGTTTTGGGCAGAAACCCTTCTTCAGACTGATAGGGGGTGGGGGAGGGGGGGAGAAGAAAGGAAAAAGGAGGAGGAGGAGCACGAGGGCTGAGGGAGAGGTAGGAAGGGGAGGAGACAGCAAGGGCTAACAGAATTGTGAGAATTCAATGTTCATGCCACCAGGATGCAGACTCCCCAAGCGGAATATGAGGTGCTGTTCCTCCAATTTCCGATGTTGCTCACTGGCCGTGGAGGAGGCCCAGTGAGGTGGGATACGGAGTGGGAGGGGGAGTTGAAGTGCTGAGCCACCGGGAGGTCAGGTTGGTTAGTGCGGACCGAGCGGAGGTGTTCGGCGAAACGATCGCCAAGCCTACGCTTGGTCTCACCGATATAGATCAGCTGACATCTAGAGCAGTGGATGCAATAGATGAGGTTGGAGGAGGTGCAGGTGAACCTCTGTTGCACCTGGAAAGACGGCTTGGGTCCTTGAATGGAGTTGAGGGGGGAGGTAAAGAGACAGGTGACCAGATATCCAAGCAAGCAAATGGGACATGAGGGAAAAAATGGTGGTATCTGTGGATAGGTGACATTTTGGATTGGGACCCCTTCACACTGAGCTGAAACATCACCTATCGATACCCTCCACAAATGTTGCCTGACCTGCTGAGTTACTTACTCCAGCATTTTGTGTTTAGCTCAAGATTCCAGCATCTGCAGTTTCTTGTTTCTTGAGTTAATAATGGTAGCCTTTGAAAATATTTTTACCTAGACGAGGTTTTAAATGGCATTGATGGTCTTAAAAATAATCACCTTTGTCCTTTGTGAAGGAAGGAACTGCAGATGCTGGTTTATACTGAAGATGGACACAAAATGCTAGAGTAACTCAGCGGGACAGGCAGCATCTTTGAAGAGAAGGAATTGGGGACGTTTCGCGTCTGCAGAAGGGTCCCTCTCTTCGCCCTCCCTGACTCTCAGTCTGATGAAGGGTCTTGAACTGAAACACCACCCATTCCTTCTCTCCGGAGATGTTGCCTGTCCCGCTAAGTTACCCCAGCATTTTGTGCTATCTTTGGTCCTTGGTGAATCCAGGTCTGACATAAAACCATTTGGATCCAAGAAAATCAAAAATATATGACAGACCTCAACCTTGTTAATCAGCATGGTGTAAAAATAGTGGTGGGATGATCAGCCTGGGTTCCCTCTCCAATGTCCTCTCCTGAATATCCCGCCCACTTTCTTTAGGGATCAAGGGATTGGGAGGGTAAATGTATATGCGCTGAATAGTTGATTGCTGTTACACTTGTCAGCATCTCAACCACTGAAGGCTGTCATTGATGTATGAATGACATAGCCTCGCGGAATCTAATATCAAATGATGAGAACTTGACTTCAGGGTGAATGCTTTAAAATCATTTTCTTATGTGCGGTACATCACATTGAGTGGTTGTGGACAGGGCCACGCGATATACACTTATGGATTGAATGCAGACATCTACAATCAAAGCCATCCCTGCCCTAGAAAGCAAATACTGACATGGTGGTGGAACCTTCCCCTGTGGAATGCCATCATATGCATTGGTTATTCCAAGCACTACCTCAATCTTTCCACTGCCGCAGGAACAAAAGACATTACAATAATCTGAACCACATCACAATGATGAGCTGATTGAGAAAACTGTCAAAGGGTTTCCAGAGTTTCCGAATGAATCGACCGTTCAGAATTCTCAAAAAAAAAAATTCAACAGATTATATTTTAAACGTTCATGGAATCATTCATTAAATCGCAGCAGCTAAAGTACTTGTATTTTCAGACTGTTTGAGACATTAGTAAACACAATTATCTAAATTTCCTTCGAAGGATACAAACTGCTGGAGTAACTCAGCGGGTCAGGCAGCATATCTGGAGAAAAGGAATAGGTGATGTCTCGGGTTGAGATCCTTCTTCAGACGGGATTACCTTAATCTCCTCTTGGTCTTCTGCTGAGCAATTCTTTCATCGCTGGTCACAAGTCAGAGTGCAGTCGGTAAAGCAGCCGGCAATAAATAAGCAACAATTCGACGTCAACAGGATGTCTGTGTGGCCGACTGGTCTAAGGCGCCTGACTCAAGGAGAGAATGCCTTCTGTTAGAACGCGAGTGTTCGGGTCCCCAACTGGCGGCATCCCACTCTTGACATGGTTTTAGAAACATAGAAACATAGAAACATAGAAATTAGGTGCAGGAGTAGGCCATTCGGCCCTTCGAGCCTGCACCGCCATTCAATATGATCATGGCTGATCATCCAACTCTGTATCCCGTACCTGACTTCTCTCCATGCCCCCTGATCCCCTTAGCCACAAGGGCCACATCTAACTCCCTCTTAAATATAGCCAATGAACTGGCCTCGACTACCCTCTGTGGCAGAGAGTTCCAGAGATTCACCACTCTCTGTGTGAAAAAAGTTCTTCTCATCTCGGTTTTAAAGGATTTCCCCCTTATCCTTAAGCTGTGACCCCTTGTCCTAGACTTCCCCAACATCGGGAACAATCTTCCTGCATCTAGCCTGTCCAACCCCTTAAGAATTTTGTAAGTTTCTATAAGATCCCCTCTCAATCTGCTAAATTCTAGAGAGTATAAACCAAGTCTATCCAGTCTTTCTTCATAAGACAGTCCTGACATCCCAGGAATCAGTCTGGTGAACCTTCTCTGCACTCCCTCTATAGCAATAATGTCTTTCCTCAGATTTGGAGACCAAAACTGTACGCAATACTCCAGGTGTGGTCTCACCAAGACCCTGTACAACTGCAGTAGAACCTCCCTGCTCCTATACTTGGGTGGCACAGTGGTGCAGCAGTAGAGTTGCTGCTTTACAGCGCCTGATACCCGGGTTCGATCCTGACTACAGGTGTTATCTGTACGGAGTTAGTGTGTGGGTTTCGTTCCACACTCTGGTCTCCTTCCACACTCCAAAGATGTACAGGTTTGTAGGTTAATTGGCTTAGTAAAATTGTTAAATTGTAAATTGTCCCTGGTGTGTGTGTGTGTGTGGGGTGGTGTTACTGTGCGGGGATCGCTGGTCGGCGCGGACTCGGTGGGCTGATGGGCCCGTTTCCGTTCTGTATCTTTAAACTAAACTAAACTAAAGCATGAATTCCGTAACTTTGCCGTTTGAGAGGGATCCCACACTTGGTGACATTTGTGCAGATAAATGATGCCATTTAAGTGTGGAGCATCTGACATCTCCCAACAGGTTTCAGCTCAGCAGATGGCACAGAATTAAAAATGTCAAATCAAAGACGTGACGATTTAAAAAATAATGGGATTAATATTCTTCACTGAATATTACTCAGCTGGACCAGCCACATAAATACAAAGGCCAGGAGGGCAGGTGGGATTCTCAGTATCCAGCAACATGACTCATCCCCAAACCTATCCATCATTGAAACTATACAAATCAAAAGTTAAATGGATATCATGCATCTCTGCACTTGCTTCACTGTAATGCCAACTCTTTATAAAGTCAGAACCATGTATTCATAAATCATACAAGCAGAATTAGCCCATCAAGTCTACTCTGCCATTCAATCATGGCTGATCTATCTTTCCCATTTTCCTGCCTTCTCCTCATAGTTTTTGACACCCTTACTAGTCAAGAATCTGTCAATCTCCACTTTAAAGAGATGCCCAATGACTTGTCTTCCACACCCATCTGTAGCAAAGAATTCCACAGATTCACCACCATCTAACTAAAAAACTTCTTCCTTATCTCCTTTCTAGACTCTCCCACAAGTGGAAACATCCTCTCTATATCCACTCCTTTCACAATTCTGTGTGTTTCAATGAGTTCCCCCCACCCCCCCCTCTCCCCCCTCATCCTTCTAGATTCCAGCGAATACAGGTCCAGAGACGTCAAACGCTCATCACACATTAACCCAACCATCCCTGCGATTGTTCTTGTAAACCAACTCTGGACCCTCTCCAACGCTGGTACATGATTTGATATACAGCCAAAAACTGATGGAAATTTTTCAAATGCAGTATAATCAGTGCCTTATAAAGCCTCAGCATTAAGTTCTGTTTTTATATTCTAGTCCTCTCAAAATAAATGCTAACATTGCATTTGGCTTCTTACTACAAATTCAACTTTCAAATTAACCTGGGAATCCTGCACCAGCTCTCCAAAATCCCTTTGCATCTCCATTTTCGGAATCCTCTCCCCATATAGAAAATAGTCTATGCCTTTATTCCCACTACCAAATTGCATGACTGCACACTTTGCAATGCAGAACACTGAAGTCCACTTGATTTACTTCTCATCTCTCACTTTAAATCTTCGTTCCCTTCACCACCAACAAACTGTGGTTACAGTTTCCACCATCTACAAAATGCATCGTAGTTACTCAGCCAGGCTACCCTGTTACTTCTCACTGATCCAGGTGTGGACTCCTGTATATCGGCGAGACCAAGAGCAGGCTCGGCGATCGTTTCGCTGAACAAGGAGAATCTCTGGAGAGAAGGAATGAATTACATTTCGGGTCAAGATCTGAATAAGGGTCTTGACCCGAAAGGTCACCCATTCCTTCTCTCCAGAGATGCTGCCGGTCCCGTTGAGTTACTCCAGCGTTTTGTGCCTATTTTTGGTTTAGTTACAAAATGGAGACAAAGGAATTTCTTGAAAAAAGATCGATAAGATCGGGAGTTAATCTTGAATATCGCAGTTTCATTGCCGCTCTCTCTATTTCTAATTTCAGTTTTGATAAAAACAATCGCAGAGAAGCAGGGAATATGAGCGGATTATGAGCAACACCGGAAATTGGAGGAACAGCACCTCATATTCCGCCTGGGTTGCTTGCGTCCTGATGGCATGAACGTTTAATTCTCCCAGTTTTGCTAGCCCTTGCTGTTTCCTCCCCTTCCTTAACCCTCGAGCTGTCTCCTCCCATCCCCCTGCCCTCGGGCTCCTCCTCCTCCCCTTTTCCTTCCTTCTCTCCCCAACCCCCCCCCATCAGTCTGAAGAAGGGTTTCGGCCCGAAACGTCGCCTATTTCCTTCGCTCCATAGATGCTGCTGCACCCGCTGAGTTTCTCCAGCAATTTTGTGTACCTTCGATCTTCCAGCATCTGCAGTTCCTTCTTGAACAATATGAGCGGAATGTTGAATCGCCCGAGTCTATGAATGCAAGAAAGTTCCATGCATAGTGATCTCCATGATCCTACAGGGATAAAATGAAAACTATGGATGAAAATGAAAATATTATTCAGCCTAAATATTTCTTTCCCGCTCCCCAAAATATCTCACATTTTAAATTGAGGAGAAACCTCCCTTCAGATGAATAATTCATGGAGTCAGAGGAATCACAAGCAAAGAGAAAGTTAAAAAAAACTGTGAAACAAATCCAGCAATGGGCCAACTTTTGTTACAATAACAATAACTTTTATTTATATGACATTGGAAATAATCCCGAAGCCACATCACAGAAAGTGCAATTAGATCTCTAAATCACATCAAGGCAAAGAAGTTATGTGGAAAGAGGCTAAAGCCATAATCAAGGAGGTAGGTCTTACTGAAGGGAACAATAGAGTGATGGGAAGGAACTGCAGAACTCGGAACCAAGGCAAGACACAGAGTGCTGGAGTAACTCGGCAGACCAGGCAGCATCCCTGGAGAACATGGATAGTTCAAGTTTCAGGTCGAGACCCCTCAGATTTATTGTTGTTAACCAGCATCTGCAGTTCCCTGTTTCTACATTGGAGCAAAGACAGTTGAGAACATGATTCTCATTGCTGAGTGCTATCATGGAGCATGGCCCAGTATAGCACAGGATCAGGCCCTTCAGCCCATAATTCCAAACTAAAGGGCCTGTCCCACTTTGCGATTTTTTTCGGCGACTGCGAATGTCAGGGACTGACGCCTGTAGTCGCCCTAAAAATCGTCACGTTGTACGACACTCCGCGTCACCGTCACGTCAAACTACGACACTCCGCATCACCCGCCTTCACAACACAAGAAGGTTTCATTGGAAATGAACTTATCGACAATAAATCTAAGGACCAATAACTTTTTAAGAAATAAATTGTTTATTTAACGTCACGGTCACTGGGCGTCACCCACGGGACAGCGTACGTCAGCGTGTGATAGGGCGCACGACATGATAAGACCCCCAGCTGTTGCCTGATAATTTTGAACATTCCAAAATCTAGGGGCGGCAGGGAGACACGTGCGACATTACATGCGTCACCCCGCGTCAAGCCGCGTCGCGCCCCGACCACGCCGCGACAACCTCTTTACAGTCTGTCGCCGAAAACGTCGCCCAAGTGGGTCAGGCACTTAAGATTGGGGCAGCACAGTGGCGCAGTGACAGTGCTGCCTTTCAATGCCAGAGGCATGGGATCGCCCTCTGTATGGAGGTTGTGTAATCTCCCTCTGACCACATGGGTTTCTCCGGGTGCTACGGTTTCCTCCCAAAGACATAGTTTTGTAAGTTAATTGACTTTGTAAATTGTCTCCAGGGTGTAGGATAGAACAATGTTGCCTGGGTTTCAGCAACTAAGTTACAGAGAAAGGTTGAACAAATTAGGGCTTTATTCTCTGGAGCGCAGAAGGTTAAGGGGGGACTTGATAGAGGTCTTTAAAATGATGAGAGGGATAGACAGAGTTGACGTGGATAAGCTTTTCCCACTGAGAGGAGGGAAGATTCAAACAAGAGGACATGACTTGAGAATTAAGGGACAGAAGTTTAGGGGTAACATGAGGAGGAACTTCTTTACTCAGAGTGGTGGCTGTGTGGAATGAGCTTCTAGTGAAGGTGGTGGAGGCAGGTTCGTTTTTATCATTTAAAAATAAATTGGATAGTTATATGGACGGGAAAGGTATGGAGGGTTATGGTCTGAACGCAGGTATATGGGACTAGGGGAGAATACGTGTTCGGCACGGACTAGAAGGGCCGAGATGGCCTGTTTCCGTGCTGTAATTGTTATATAGTTATATGGTTATATAGTGTATGGGTGACAGCTGATTGGTATAGACTCGGTAGGTTGAAGGGCCTTTTTCTACGCTGTGTCTCTAAAATAAACTAAAATAAATTAATCCCATCTACCTTCACATGGTCTATATCCCTTCATTTCCTCTCTATGTTTCATCCATGTCCCTGTCTAAATGCCCCTTAAAAAAATGTTGTAGCCATTAAAGTATCCCCTTGCTCCACCCTCCTCATCTACTTCCTGCGCCACTAGCATTTCCGTCCATAAAACAAGTTGCACACATACACGCTGGCGTATATAAAAATTGGCGGTAAAATATTACGTTGGATAAATAATATATTAAAATTTAAAAAAATTAATTGTGCGAAAAGATTCCGAGTCGTCTCCCTAACCTTAAAGTTCAGGCATCACTTATGCGTTTGGCAACTCCGACCCTCTTTCCACGCTGTCGCCCATATAGACTCTCAAATGTCTACTCTTTTTCAACATGTCAGGGCACTGCGCCACCAAATTTGTGACTTTTTTCAGCAGTCAACTGGTGGAGCGTCCGTCTCCAAAGTCTGACATCCCCTGGATACCAGACCGTAATAACCGTCAAATTAGACACAATACATAACACGGGTCTGGCGTAGACCCATCTAGCTGTTTCGTGACGATCTTCGGTGTAAAACAGCATCTGCAGTTCCTTCCTACATATACAGTAATACTACAAATGTTCACTCACCAAACTGCTAAACTAAATCATAAACGGCGGATTGAGGGACCACAGATTGTGGCGGAATCAAATATTCTCCCTTCAATGCATGGATTTTAAACAATAATATATTAAAATTAATACAATAAAATCAATTGTGCAAATGAAAAGATGTCTGAGTCGTTCAGTTCTGTCTAACCCCAACCCTAACCCTAACCGGGTGAGCGCAAAGCTGCCGGCCCCGCCCCGATGGCATCCCTGGCCGGGTGCTTAGGGCATATATGTCGCCGACATTTTCAATCTCTCACCCCCACTTGCCTCAAGACATCAACCATGCCCAAACATCACTATAAAGTGCTTTGAGCGGCATCTTGGCTCACCTCAAAGCCTGCCTCCCCCCCACACTGGACCCCCATCAGTTTGCCTACCGGACCAACAGGTCTACAGAGGACGCCATATCGGCGGCCCTACACTCTGCCCTGACCCACCTGGACCACAACAACTCCTACATCAGGTTGCTGTTCAAGATTTCAGCTCTGCCTTTACGCTGTCGCCCAGCCAGCTTGATACCAAACTCAGGGACTTGGCCTCCACCTCCCTCTGCAACTGGACATTGGACTCTCAAACAGACCACAGTGTTAGGGTCAATTTCACCTCCTCCATATAACAACTCACACCGGAGCCACAGGGCTCTCAGCCCTCCCCTCAGCCCTCTGGCACCCAAAGTACGGATCCAACGCCATTATTAAGTTTGCTGACGATACACGGTAGTAGGACCAGCGAAATGATGAGTCAGCCTACAGGGATGAGATCCAGCACCTGACCACCTGGTGTGCCGACAATAACCTCATCCTCAACTCCAAAAAGACGAAGGAGATTATTGTAACTTCAGGCAGACCAGAGGAGGCAGTCTGGTGAATATCTGAGGTGGACGCGTCTCCAGCTATAAATTCCTCTCTGCAAAGGACTTGTCTGGTCAACACCTCCAAGCTGATCCTGGCACAGGGGACTTTACTTCTTTAGGAGGCTCAAAAAAGCCCACCTGTCCCCCCAGACCGTACACTTTTACCGCTGTACCATAGAGAGTATCCTGACCACCTGCTTCACGGTATGGTACAATACTGCTGCGGACAGGAGTACAACTGGGTGGTGAAAACCGCGCAGCACATCATCGGTGCACGCAGCATCCCTCCGGGGCTGAAGATCATCAAAGACCCCTCACACCCCAACCATGGACTGTTTGCCCTACTCCCATCAGGGAGGCGGTACAGGAGCCTCAGGTCACGTACTAGTAGGATGAGGAAAAGCTTCTATAACAACACAATCACACTGCTGAACTCGGAGTCCCGACGATAGATTTCTCTGGTCCCTCCGTCCCCCTTTGTTTAATCATTCTGTATTTCCTGATTATTCTGTATCTTCTCTCTTTCTATTTTTTTTTTTCTTGTTTTTTTTCTCTTTATGTACAACTACTACGGACTGACGCAAAACTGCATTTCGTTGTACTGATACTTGTATTTGTGCGATGACATTAAAGTTGAATTGAATTGACTTGTACACCAGCTGCATGACTTTTCTACACATTCATGCAAAGGAGGCCAGCATTGAAAGGTCAAAGAATTCTTAAATAGTTAAAACCATTCTTAAGGAGAGATTTTGTACCTTGAAATCGCAGGGGGGATTCTTGGCCTCGGGTGTCACATTTGGAAAATGCCGTGTCCTACTGCCCATGGTCTTTTCCATTAAATGTGCCAAATACCCTCAAACATGCCACAGGCACTGACAGCTGGAAAGGTACAAAAACATACAAAAACAAGCTCTTTGGAAATTTCAAATTAGATTAATTCAAATGTTTTAAATTATGTTTGACCAACGTATTGCACATAATTCTCTGGATAGCCTGTTGTCATTTTCCACATGATCCTCATACCCAAAGGGGAAAGCGGTGGCAAGTAGCCAAACACTGTTGTTTCGATATTGTTATCCTCTCTTTTATGCATTGGTTTCATGTCTCTATTTTTGCCTCATTAAGGAACTCATTACTCTTGATGGCCGGGTCTGTTTTCTCACCCGGGACTCTTAATTTGTTGGTGCTTCTGGAGTAGCAGAGGGAAGAGAAAGAGAAGCAAATAGTTTCTCAGCAATCTGGTGAGGGATTGAAGAAAGCAGTTTTGATGCATCTTCAGCATAGGCAAGTAGAACGGAGATCAAGGTACGTACAATTATCTAATTTATATCCATAATCCAGATATATTATTCTTTGCTAGGCTATGTAATCATTTGAAGAAGGGTACCGACCCAAAACTGTTAGTTTCATTTTTATTTAGCATAGTTTAGTTTATTGTCACGTGTACTGAGGTACAGTGAATCCAGTCAGTGGAAAGACTATACATGATTGCAATCAAACTGGCCACAGTGTACTATCTTCAATCAGACTTGACTGGGCGTTTTCTAGCACTAAACGTTATTCCCTTTATCCTGTATAAAGGGTAAAGGGAATAACGTTTAGTGCAAGAAAATGCCCAGTCAAGTCTGATCGAAGATAGTCCCAGTTTCCAGTGAGGTAGAGGTTAGTTTAGGACTGTTCTCTAGTTGGTGAAAGGATGGTTCAGTTGCCTGATAACAGCTGGGAAGAAACTGCCCCTGAATCTGGAGGTGTGCGCTTTCACACTTCTGTACCTTTTGGGAGAGAGGAGAAGAGGGAGTGCCCAGGGTGAAACTCATACTTGATTAACAGATAAAAAGCTTTTCACTGTAAAGGGCCTGTCACACTTGGTGATTTTTTCAGTGACTTGCTGCATCATTGACTGATGTATCATGTCACCGAAAAATACGCGGCATGATGCGGCGAGATGACGTATGACGTGGCGGTGACGCAGCGTGATGTCGTATGACGCAGCAGTGATGGCGTATAACGCGCGGTGTTTTTTCAAGTGTCGCAACCACTTTTTTGTCACCGTTGGATTTTGAAATGGTCAAAATCTTTTGGCGACTCTGATATGATGCCGGTAAAATCGGCACGTGAGACAAGCCCTTTACTCATTACACGTGACAATAAGCAAGACTCAACTAAACCCGTCCATTTTCTCCAGAGATACCACATGAGCCATTGATCCATTGACAGCATTTTTTGTTGATCATTAGTTTAAAGCAGCATCTGCAGTTCTTTTTTATTGCAATAATCCTTATTGTCTTACTTTAACTATAAAAAATAACCTATTGAGTTGGTGAGTAATGTACATTCTTTTTATTCAATTCTTTGCCCTTCTGTTAATACCTTACTGAAACAGGAAAAAAAAATCTAATAAAGTAAAATATATATTCATGCAATCTTTCAATTATTCTCATGTCAATAAATTATTTTGCATGGAACTCTGAAGGGAATCTTATCCTTGGGTAAGGTTGCTGTATCTGGAACAGTAAGCCCCAAGTGTGCAATCTTGAGCGAGAGGTCTCATTTACCCCATTAAACACAAGTAGATGAACAATTTCATTCCTACTGCAACTGTGAAGACTATGTGTCTGATGAGAATTAAAGCTAACCTTTCGTGACAGTAGTGTTGTGACAAATGCTTCACGACAGGGAAATGCTTCAGGATGTCTCTTGCCTACATCTGAGTGCACCACTGTTTGAATAAAGGACACATTTTAAAGGAAGGTCAATGGTTTCCTTGATAATCTACGCAGAAAGTCAATGAACCCATTGCACCATCTACACGATTATCGTGGGAAATATTAATGGAATCAGCATTCAGCCTGTTGTGTTCTTCAAGCAATTGTTCTTTCCTTTATTCGTTCAGAGATGTGGACATTCCAGGCAATGTTGCCATTTAATGTACGTTCCCATTTTTCCCTGAACCGAAAAGACAGTTCAGAGACAGCTGAGTCTGGTGATTATAGGTCAGAAGGGGTTAAGGAGGCAGATTTGGACAGCGGAGAAGATCACCAGATCACCCCAACCTGCAATCCAGGACATACCCATCTCGCTGTCGCAAGAGAGCAACCAATATCATCAAAGACACCACCCACCCAGCACATAAACTGTTCGCCCTCCTACCATCTGGCAAGCGCTCCCGCAGCATATAACCATATAACAATTACAGCACGGAAACAGGCCATCTCGGCCCTACAAGTCCGTGCCGAACAACTTTTTTTCCCCTTAGTCCCACCTGCCTGCACTCATACCATAACCCTCCATTCCCTTCTCATCCATATGCCTATCCAATTTATTTTTAAATGATAATGGTACATAGCGCAGTCCACCTCTTGGCTGAGCCAATTTCTGCATTGAATGACCACATGACCTCATGAGGCTTGTGATTGAGTGAAAGGGAATTGAAGAAAATTGAGGGTAAATATTCAACATCTAAATTTCTCTGTGACAGCCATGACAAGTGTCTGAACCATATGCCTGATTTAGGAACTTGGACACTTATATCTATCCTAGTTTCTGTAATTTAATTATTTACATATGTGTATGTAATATGTACATTAATATATCATTGTTCTCACAACTGATGAGCAATTGGTGTGAACACTCATCTAAGTAAGCATTAGGAACATTGTGTTCATGTAAGGCTCACACCTGATGAAATGCAAAGATAAGACTACTTTTTTGTAACCTGACCTAGTAATCTAGCACTTACTGTTGGATAGTTGCATGACTTGCAGTTCAATGAACTGTTGATTGTGCTATCCAAATCTAATGATCAATGTGGTCGCATTGAAAACTAAAATTAATTTCTCATTTTGAAGCATGCTTAATGATTTAGAGAGCATTTTTTATATCGGAGTGACTTAAACTCAGCATGCGGAGCAAAACCACCAGATTCAAAAACAGCTTTTTCTCTCAGGCCATCAGACTACTCAACACACTCAAGAAAATTCCATGAACATTTAACTTTAGCTCAATGTCTGCAGTATGCTATTTGCACTTTTCTATATTGCACCTTTATTATTGCACTTTAATAACATATCTCAAAAGTTTACTACACTCTGGCACACTGAATATTTTAAATAATGTATATTGTCTATCTTATTGGTGTATTGTCTGTCTGTGTTATAAATATTACTTGCACATTTGGAGTATGGGGAAACGCAATTTCAATCCAATTTCTTTGATGGACAATAAAGTTTACTTTGAACTTTGAACTTTGAGATTTTCTTTCCTGATGGATAAAAGTAAAATGATTGAAATATACATCTAAACCGGCCTTTCGGCCCACTCGTTCCGTGCTGACCATCGATCACTTGTTCAGACTAGTTCTTTTGTTATCTTACTTTTGTACCCACACTCAGGGCAATTTTACCACAGAGGCCAATTAACCCACAGACCAGTGCACCTTTGGGATGTGGGAGGAATCCGGAGCACCCGGAGAAAACCCATGCAATCTCAGGGAGAACGTGCAGACTCCACAAAGACAAAAACCCAAGGTCATGATCAAACCTGTGTCTCTGGTGCAGTGAGACTGCAGCTCTATCAACCGCACCACTGTGCATCCAACTAGGTAGGTTTATACATAAATTCAGTACATTGCAGCTTATCATTGCTGATTAACCCACCCTATCTGATCGTTAGACACAAAAAGCTGGAGTAACTCAGTGGGACAGGCAGCATCTCTTGAGAGGAATGAGTGATGTTTCGGGTCGAGACCCTTCTTCAGTCTGAAAAAGGGTCTCGACCCAAAACGTCACCCATTCCTTCTCTCCAGAGATGCTGCCTGTCCCGCTGAATTACTCCAGCTTTTTGTGTCTATCATCGGTTTAAACCAGCATCTGCAGTTCCTTCTTACACTATCTGATTGTTAGTCAACTCTTACTCATCTGTATCCACCTATTGTTTGGCAGTTCTTGCCCCCCCAACCCCCAAATCTCCCCTTCCGCCCCCTCCAAATACCAGCTCTTTAATCCGGCTATTTACCCTCTACAAGTTCAGTCTGGGTGCAGGGTCTTGAGGTCATATTGCAGTTATACAGGACATTGGTAAAGCCACTTTGGAATTTTGTGTTCAGTTTTGGGCACCATGTTATAGGAAAGATGTTGTCCATCTGGAAAGGGTGCAGAGAACATTTACGAGGATGTTGACAGGACTCGGGTGTCTGAGTTATAGGGATGGGTTGAGCAGGCCAGAACTCTTTTCCTTGGAGTGTAGAAGGATGAGTAGTGATCTTATACAAATGTACCAAATCATGAAAGGAATAGATTTGGTAAATGCACAAAGTCTCTTGCCCAGAGCAGGGGGGTGGAGAACCAGAGGACATAGGTTTAAGTTGTGTGCGGTGGGGGAGGGGAGATGGAAAGATTTAATAGGAACCTGAGAGGTAACTTTTTAATACAAAGGGTGGTGAGTGTATGGAACAAGTTGCCAGAGCAGGTAGTTGAGGCAGGTGCTAACGCAACATTTAAGAAACATTTAGACAGTTACATAAATATGATAGGTTTAGAGGGATATGGGCCAAATGCAGGCAGGTGGGACTAGTGTAATGGAACATGTTGGTCGGTGTGGGAATGTTGGACCAATGAGCCTGTTTTCACATTGTATGACTCTATAACTCCATGACCTGAAACTGTCCATTTCCCTCATAGAATCCTGTCTGACTCATTGAGTTCCTCCAGCAGTTTTCCTTACTGTTACTGAGGTTAGCTTTCCTGATAATTCCAGACTTAGTTCATAACCGAATCTCTATTCAATTCTCTATCACCATCTCTATCGAAACTCCACTAAATCTCATGTTGTTTCACTAAACTAAACTAAACTGCCATAGAGGGAGTACAGAGAAGGTTCACCAGACTGATTCCTGGGATGTCAGGACTTTCATATGAAGAAAGACTGGATAGACTCGGCCTATACTCGCCAGAATTTAGAAGATTGAGGGGGGATCTTATAGAAACTTACAAAATTCTTAAGGGGTTGGACAGGCTAGATGCAGGAAGATTGTTCCCGATGTTGGCCAGAACAAGGGGTCACAGTTTAAGGATAATGGGGAAATCAAGGATAAAGGGGACATCTTTTAGGACTGAGATGAGAAAAACATTTTTCACACAGAGAGTGGTGAATCTCTGGAACTCTCTGCCACAGAATGTAGTCGAGGCCAGTTCATTGGCTATATTTGAGAGGGAGTTAGATGTGGCCCTTGTGGCTAAAGGGATCAGGGGGTATGGAGAGAAGGCAGGTACAGGATACTGAGTTGGATGATCAACCATGATCATATTGAATAGCGGTGCAGGCTCGAAGGGCCGAATGGCCTACTCCTGCACCTACTTTTTATGTTACTATGTTTCTATGTAATCTAAACTAATTTAAATTCTGGAGCCGCTATTATCAAATATGAACTCCGGCTACTAATCCAGTAATTTGACCATTATATCATGTATATCAGAAGATTTATAATCCCATCCAATTTCTATTTGAATATATGTAGTCTGGTCACACATTATTAAACTTGAAGCAGCATGACAAACACAAAGAGACTTTGATACTTTTTTCATCAGTTACAAACCAGCTTGTTCATTGACACATTACTTAACCAAATATAGAAGATGCCCTCATTCTCCAAACTTGTTCATATTTCTACACAAATTTGTTTTCAGAGAATGTAGGTGATGATAAATTATTTTCTAGCCAGCATCACTGTTTTTGAGTCAAACCGGGGCAGGGCCTTCACAGCGAAGTCTAAAGTAGGGCCCTAAAGAATGTTGTAGAGCAGAGGGATATCGCAGTACTAAGTACATGGTTCTCTGAAAGTGGCATTGCAGGTAGATAAGATGGTACAGAAAGCTTTTGGCACTGGCCATTAGTCAGGGAATTGAGTATAGATGATAGAACGTTATATATTGCAGTTAAAAGTTTTACAATACATTGGTGGGACCTCATTTGGAGTATTGTGTTCAGTTTTGGTCGCACCGAGAGAAGAAAGATAGCATTAAGATGGAAAGGGCACAGAGAAGATTTACAAGGGTATTGCTAGGGCCTGAGCTATTGGGAGATTGGGCAAGCTAGGACTTTATTCCTTGAAGTGCAGGAGTGCAGTGATCTTATAGAGATGTTTGAATTCATGAGGAGAATTGAGAATGCACATAGTCTTTTTTCCCAGGGGAAGGTTATCAAGTATTAGAGGCGATAGGTTTAAAATGAGATGGCAATTATTTAATAGGAACACAAGGGGTAATATTTATTCACACAGAATGTGATGGATATTTGGAACAGACTGTCAGAAAAAGTAGTTGAGTCGGGTACAATAACAACATTTAAAAGATGTTTGGATAGGTACATAGATAGGAAAGGTTTGTGTGAGAGGGATCGGCTGATGCTGGTTTAAATCAAAGATAGACACAAAAAGATATACAGGTTTATAGGTTAATTGGCTTTGGTACAATTTTAAATTGTTCCTGGTGTGCTAATGAGCGAGGATCGCTGGTCGGTGGAGCCAAAGGCCCTGTTTCTACGCCGTATCTCTAAACTAAGCTCACAAGTGTTACGGTCTTACTCGAGAGTTGTCTTTAGTGTGTAGGATAGTGTTAGTGGGTGGGGATCACTGGTCAGCATGTACTCGGTGGGTTAAGAGCCTGTTTCTCACTGTATCTCTAACCTAAATGAAACTAAACTAAACTAAACACTGAACTCTTATCTTATTTGGTTAATGCATTTACTTATGTGGAAGTATCTTAAATGTCTATCTTAAATGTGTTTTTGCACTATGTCGAATTGCACTGTCATTTTGCACTCAAAGTTGTATTTATTGTCATATGTGTCATTACTGTGTGTATACTGTTCACTCTGTAAGCTTTTCTTAAATGAGAAATTTCATTGCACCTTGATATACATGTCATTAAACTCATTGGATCTGATCAGATGGATAGAAAATACAGGCCTGTGTAATGGAATAGGTCAAGTATTCTGGTCCATATACCGATAGTTGACTGGTCAATAAATTTCTTCCAACCAAATTTGATCATTTTATATCTAAATCCTCTGGTGTTTTTGTGCTCAACCTGAGTGGCCTGATCGATGAACATCATTCATATGTTGTGGAATTATTACTGTGATGAACCCTGCCCCTCTTATAGTCTTCAATCAAAGCACATGCATATGACCCTTGTGGTCCATTTGGAACATAAAATACACGCGTGACATTTCCATTCACGCTTGCAATTTGCAAAATGGATTATTTCTTAAAATAAGTCACTGGACAAAAAAATGAGCCGGATTTATGTCCAAAAATCTTGACTCGTGATTTAAAAAAAAACAACTTATTTTTCCTCCTTATGGATTTCAAGGAGGAAACTACATCTCCCCGTTAGAAACAAAAATGAACAAAAATGAATACATGTAAAGGGATAATTGCAGAGAAATTAAGTTCCAATTCTCCATTCCCTGACGATAATCTAAGCCTTGGAAATGCACTCTTGTCACTAGCTTCAGCCATGTCAAATGATTTTGTTAATACATTTCTACACTGATATAATTATCTGCAATTATCCATTTAGGAGTTTGTTAGCATCGCATTCCAGTGTCTACCATTGAAACAGAAACAAAAATAAGCTGGATCTTTCCAATTTCTGGAATATATAAATGCATTCAAAGATCAGACATCCTGGTTAGTTTGAATTTCATGTTTATTTTTATACGAATTTAACATAAACTTTGTTTAAAGAACTGGTAATTTAATGAAAAGTACACCTCTTTCAAACTATAATATTTCCAAGAGTTATTGAAAAGACATGCTCAATTAAAATTGTCGCTTGTGCTACATCAATGCTACACGCTGTTTACCCCTGTTTTTTGGCAGGCTAGAACTTAACTTATCAGTTTTGAGATTCTGGGTTAAGGTGGGGTCTCACTTTAGTCATATAAATACTAATAATATTCTAGTCATTGGGGAATTAAGGAATTTCCGCTATGTAAAGTATCTATCAGACTGAGATCGCTCCTGCCAAAATAATATAGGCCACTCCATACTATTTTGATCCTTGTGACCAACGCATTAATATATGTTCGGGCTGGGGTGGGAGAATATTTTATAGTGGTCATGGTGAAGCTTGTCAAAACCAGCTGTGTTGGAACCAAAACCTTAGCAGTTACACGTCAGTATCACACAAGCGAACATGTGTGAAAGTCAGCAGAAAGGGATTGTTTAAAATATCGTACTCATCACAATGCCAAAGTAATCCTCTGGTGATTTAAAACTATAAATCATAGCTTACTCCAGAATTCCTAAATTAAAAGTAAACTAATAATGGGTAATGATGGACATATGGTGGGACTGGCAATGCCAATGATTAGGGTGGCATGGTGGCGTAGTAGTAGAGTCGCTGCCTTACAGCGCCAGAGACCCGGGTCCCATACAGACAAGAAATTTGTACGTTCCCCCCGTGACCTGCATGGGTTTTCACCGAGATCACCGCTTTCCTCCCACACTCCAAAGATGTACAGATTTGCAGGTTAACCAGATTGGTATGAATGTAAAATTTTCCCTAGTGAGTGTTGCATAGTGTTAGTGTGCGGGAATCGCTGGTCGGTGTGAACTCAGTGGACTGAAGGACCTGTTTCCATGCTACATCTCTAAACTAAACTAAACTAAATATGAATGGCAAATTTAGATATTACAATATTTGTGCTTATTTTTGTTCTAACAACATTGCGGTAAGTTGAGGGGCAACAAGAGGTCTACAATTCTCCAAATACGTTTGAAGTTAAATTTACTTCATTTGGCAATTTGAAAATAACATCGAACCAAATTTGCACAGAGGCCATTCAACATAGAGGATAATTGCTTATATAAGCAAATTATAGCTTGTGAGTACATTAGCGTTAACTATGCATTGAAGTAAATTGATAGATTACTGGTTACCGAACGCAGCAAAGTATCAGTTACAACATGTGCTAATTTGCGAGTAGGAAAGAACAACAAAATATGATCCGTTGCTCTGGTGTTTACCTCAAAGTGTGGAGAATGAATTGGATCACAAGCAGATGGGCACTGCAATGAGTTGCCTCATTAAAAGGTTGCACATTAAATCTAACCTTTCCCTGCAAAACTATGAGCCAATTCAGAATCAATCTCATCAGCTTAAATGGAACTCCTCAGCAATATCGCACGTACGACATTCAATCACCAAATGGATTCCAAAGCAAGATACTGCACACTCTCCTCTTATTTTCGATAAAAGTAGAGGGAAGATCCAAGAAAAATAAACCACTGTCTCTAGTTAAATCTGTGACCATTCAGACTGCCTCCAAAAACCTTGTTTAAATTCTCTGTTAGAAACATAGAAACATAGAAAATAGGTGCAGGGGTAGGCCATTCGGCCCTTCGAGCCTGCACCGCCATTCAATATGATCATGGCTGATCATCCAACTCAGTATCCTGTTCCTGCCTTCTCTCCATACCCTCTGATCCCTTTAGCCACAAGGGCCACATCTAACTCCCTCTTAAATATAGCCAATGGCCTCGACTACCCTCTGTGGCAGAGAGTTCCAGAGATTCACCATTCTCTGTGTGAAAAAAGTTCTTCTCGAAGGGCCACATCTAAGAGGGATCCCTCTTAAATATAGCCAATGAACTGGCCTCGACTACCCTCTGTGGCACAGAGTTCCAGAGATTCACCATTCTCTGTGTGAAAAAAGTTCTTCTCATCTCGGTTTTAAAGGATTTCCCCCTTATCCTTAAACTGTGACCCCCTTGTTCTGGACTTCCCCAACATCGGGAACAATCTTCCTGCATCTAGCCTGTCCAACCCCTTAAGAATTTTGTAAGTTTCTATAAGATCCCCCTTCAATCTTCTAAATTCTAGCGAGTACAAGCCAAGTCTATCCAGTTTTTTTATTCATATGAAAGTCCTGACATCCCAGGAATCAGTCTGATGAACCTTCTCTGTACTCCCTCTATGGCAAGAATGTCTTTCCTCAGATTAGGAGACCAAAACTGTACGCAATACTCCAGGTGTGGTCTCACTAAGACCCTGTACAACTGCAATAGAACCTCCCTGCTCCTATACTCAAATCCTTTTGCTATAAAAATGTGCATGCACTCCAGGTATGCTGAAATGTAATTAATGAATGAATAAGAAGCTTTAGAAGGATATGGGCTAAACGTGGGCAGGCGGGACTAGTGTAGATGGGTCAAATGTAGTGTAGAAGGTTCTGTTTCCACACTGTGCGACAGTGCGGGTACAAGGAAATTGATTTTCATGGCGATATCTGGTGTCGTACACACAACAAGAAGTGGGCCATTCAGCACAGAGAAGTTTTATTTTCACCCAATAGGTAGTAAATCTTTGGACACAGATTGGAAGATTTTTAGCAGTTAAGAGAATACTGAGATATGGGGATTCATGCAGCAACGTGGTGCTGTGGTGAAAGATCACCGTTAGTTGGATGGCAAGGCAGGCATGTAATATTTGTTGATGAGTTATTTTGTTCTTTTGCCCACCTCACTTGTTCGTAAAGTGAGTCCTAAAAGTTAGAATCAAAGAACTGCAGATGCTGCTTAATACGCACAAGGACACAAAGTGCTGGAGTATCTCAGCAGGTCAGGCAGCTTCCCTGGAGAACATGGATAGGTGACGTTCTGGTTCGAGACTGCAGAGTTTCTCATGCAAGTGAAATTTCACTGTTAATGTAACAAGATAACAAAAGAAAGGAAGGTTTCATGATGTACCACTGCAATCTGTGATTTTAACTCACACAATGCAAAGTCGTGAAGTTTGATTTAATAAGTTGACATTTAATGATAGGTAGGGAAGGGGGAGAAAAGGACAATGAAATTCTGCAAGACAATTTCATATCTTTCTCTAAATTACTCATTGATATGCTGGTATATTAAACTTAGCAAGTGGGGAAGCCAAACGCAGTGTGGTCTAAATGTGGCATTCAAGAGGCTTTTGGATAGGCACATGGATAAACAGGGACTGGAGGGATAGGATTATGTGCAGCCAGTTAAGAGTTATGGGTCCGTCCCACTTAGGTGATTTTTTAGGCACCTGTATGGTCTCCTCAATCGTACCTTTTTTCTGGTCACCGGCGACAGAATTGCCTTACCTTGTCGTAGCTTGTCGCGGGTGGACGTAGGTTGTCGTAGGTGTGGTCGTAGGTGGACGTCCCAATGGGCCGCTGGTTGCCAATAGTTTGCCGTAGCTTGACGCCAACTAGGGGGTAGGTTGTTGAAGACATTGTCAAAGTCAAAAAGTCAAAGTCAAAGTCAATTTAATTGTCATTTGGACCCCTGGAGGTCCAAACGAAATGCCGTTTCTGCAGCCATACATTACATACAAATAGACCCCAGACACAACAATAATTACATTTAACATAAACATCCATCACATTGCTGTGATGGAAGGCCAAATAAACTTATCTCTCCACTGCACTCTCCCCCCCCCGATGTCAGAGTCAAAGTCATAGCCCCCGGCTGGCGATGGCGATTGTCCCGCGGCCATTAAAGCCACGCCGGGTGGTGCGAGGTCGCACACCGGGTCTTGGTGTTAGAGCCCCCGGTGTGCGCTCGCAGAGTCCGCGGCCATTCCAGCCGCGCGGGGCGGTGATGTAAAGGCCCCGCTCCAGGAGCTCTTCGACCCCGCAACTCGGGCGGGGGAAGTCGCCGTTGCAGGAGCCCTGAGAAGCGGTCTCCCTCCAGGGAGCCGCGGGCTCCCGGCGCCGTCGTCCACAGACCTGTAGAGAGCCTCCGACTCTCCGGTAGCAGCAGCAGCAGCAGCATCAGCAGCAGCAGCGCTCCTCCACCGCTCCGGACTCGGCCAGCTCCGCGACGGCAACGGTGAGTCGACACCTGAGTCCCCGGCTTCTTCCTGTTGGAGGCCGCTCCTCGTTGCGGCCTCAACGACACCTGAGACCCGACGAGAAAAGGTCGGGTCTCCAGTGCAGGGAGAGATTCAAAAAGTTTCCCCCCCCCCTCCCACACACACACACACCCCAACATAAAATAACAAAAACTACATAAAAACACAGACAAAAAATAATAAAAACGCGGACAGGCTGCAGAGGCCGCTGCTGACCAGAGCCGCGCCGCCTACCGGATGCCAACAGTTTGCCGTAGACATTGGCGTAGACATTGGCGTAGACATTGGCGTAGACATTGTTGAAGGTGAGGTCCAGTCTCCGGTTTTTCGGTGACCTGCTACGACTATGAGAGTCACAGGCAGTAGCCCAAAAAAAATCGCCTAAGTGGGACAGGCCGATTAGTCTTGCAATCATGTTTGGTAGCCATTGTGGGCAGTAGGGCCAATTCCTGTGCCAATTCTATGTTGACTCAATATCAGCTGTTGATGCGTACGACCAGAATCAACAACTTACAGCCTCTCCTGTACCATTGCTATTTGAGAGTGTTTTATTTATGCAAAAAAGAAATGACAAATTCAATTGATTAGCAATTCACGCTACTCATGTTCTTGCGGTAACTCAGCTTCCAACAACCCTGCAATCAACATGTCAAAATATTGCGTTCCTTCAGAGTGTCACTATATTAGTATATTTCAATTATGTAAAACATTTAAACAACCATTGGGCTTGCAATTTAAATGGAGTATATACAATTGCTATTCCATAACTGAACAAAGGCTGACGAAATCATGGACCCACATCTATCATTTTTCAGTGACTTGAAATCTTCAAGATAGGTGACCCATGACTCATGCCCAAGTGGCCATAATCATGTCTCAGCTGTTTAAGAAGCACGACAGTCACTTCATTAGCCACGCCAGCAAAGACAGATCACAGTGATGAATCCTTGGCATCCTTGGTATAGTATCCTTTGCAGAGGAATTCATTCCCAGGGTGGTCAGTATAAATGGAACGAATGCCACAGCAGGGAATTGAGGCAAGTACTTCTGTATAACAGCATTTTAAAAGACTTTGGACAGGTACATGGATAGGGGAAATAGGAATAGTTTTGATGGGGCATCTTGGTCGGCAGGGACGAGTTGGGCCGAAGGGCTTGCATCCCTGCTGTATGACTCTGATTCTTCATTTCACCAAGAAAACACAGTGAGAGAATAGCCTCAGTGAAGTTGATCTCCTGTTAGTAATTACAATGCTGCACTGAAGACATACCCAGACAATTGTAACCCAGAGGTGTCACGTTTCCTTGATTTATTGTTCTGTAAATTGAAACAGGTCCTGGGGAGGCGAATGGAATAACCTCCATTGTGTAACTCGCTTGTTGGTCTGCTTATACCATGAAAACTCATTCAATGCAGTAAATATACAGAACCATAATATTCTGACCAGCTTTCTAACTGTCTCTGCTGGAGGTATTCTTTCCCTTCACAATTAAGAGTGGAGAGTCAGGAATGTTTTATTGTCATATGCACTGAAACAAAACAAAGAAATTCTTACTTACAGCAGCACAAAAGGTTTGTAATCACAGTTCTCAAGAGATAATACAATAAACCTATGTAAAAATGTTCAATAAATTAAAAAAACAAATATAGTTCAAAACACAAAACAAAGCTTGAAGTCCCTAATGCAACAAAGGCAGTTCATAGTTCGGAGTTTAGTTACAGTCTATAGTGTTCAATAGCGTTCATTATGTTTAACTAAGATACACACAAAATGCTGGAGTAACTCAGAGGGACAGGCAGCATCTCTGGAGAGATGGAATGGGTGATGTTTCGGGTCGAAACTCTTCTTCAGACTGATGTCAGGGGAGAGGGAGATACATAGATAAGAAAGTGTTAGGTGTGAAAACAGGACAAAGGGAAAGTTGATCAACAAAAATGTAGACTATATCATTGTTCGCTGGGAGAAGTTAACTACAAAGCAGGGATAAAATGTACTCGGAGACAGTCAGACTGGCCGGAGAACTGGGAAGAGGGAGGGATCGAGAGAGAGGGAAAGCAAGGGTTACTTGAATTTGGAGATGTCAATGTTCATACCGCTGGGGTGTAAGCTGCCCAAGCGATATACGAGGTGCTGGTCCTTTTAATGGCTGTATTTGGTTTAAACCAAGATACAAGATACAAGATAGATTTATTCATCACATGTGCCAGATGGCACAGTGAAATTAAATTCCCATACAGCCATACAATAAAAAAAGGGACACAACACACTATAGGGTTTGACATAAAACATCCCCACACAGCAGAATCAGAGTTTCCCACTGTGTGGGAAGGCACCAAAGTCAGTCTCTTCCTCCACTGTTCCCCGTGGTCAGGGCCTCCCCAAGCCCTCCGCAGTTGCCGCTACCGGCGGCCCGATGTCCAGGACCGCTCGCCGGGGTGTTGTAAGTCCGACGTCGGGGCTGCGGGACATCCTCAGCGGCGTGGACACCAGAATCGGCCCCCTCCTACCGGAGTCGGCGGCTTCCAAAGTCCGCAGACCGCGCCGGGTGGAGATTGCTGCTGGAGACCCTCTACAAGTTGCCCCAGGACTCCACGATGTTGTTCAGCGCCACCCGCGTTGCAAGCTCTCCGCACCAGAACTCCACGATGTTGGAGCAGCGGCCCAACTCTCCGGAGCTCCAAACGGCGACCCAGGTCGGCATCGCCCGTCCGCAGTGATTCCAGCGCTACGCCGCCGCTGTAGCAGCCCCGGTCCGGTTCCCGGTCCCCGGCAGGAAAGGCAGCTCCGATCCAGCTGGTAGGCCGCGAGGTGGGGGGCGAGGACGCGACTCGGAGAAATAGTATCGTGCCCGCCAGGAAGAGACTGGGAGACGGTTTCCCCCCTTACCCTGCCCCCCTTCCCCACATAGAAAAGTTAAAGTTTCCCCCAAAAACAAGACTTTAGACTAACTAAAAATAAAAAAATATATAGAAATAACAGACAGGCTGTAGGTAGAGGCTGCTGCCAGTGCAGCGCCCCCTAGCGCCCTACCCGCATCTACACCTCCTTCCTACACATATACATGTTCAATAGCCTGATGGTTGTTGGGAAAAAGCTGCTTATGACCCTGGATGTTACAGTTTTCAGGCTCCTATACCTTTTTCCCGATGGCAGGAGTGACATGAGAGGGTGGCCATTGAGGTGTGGGTCCTTGATGATGCTGGCTGCATTTTCGAGGCAGCCCTTCCTACAGATCCATTCGATGGCGGAGTGGTCAGTGCCCGTGAGGTGAGTTGCATTGAAGGGGGAGACCATCATGGATTTGAAGTGAAGAGGACAAGCTGTTTCTATCCTTGGTCAATCAAACTGAAGGATTGTGAAATGAACAGCTCAAGGATGAAGGGAGAGTGGAGGGAGTTCCACTCAAAGGATGAGTTCCATTGGTATGTTAGCTTTCATTGCAAAAGGATTTGAGTATAGGAGCAGGGAGGTTCTACTGCAGTTGTACAGGGTCTTGGTGAGACCACACCTGGAGTATTGCGTGCAGTTTTGGTCTCCAAATCTGAGGAAGGACATTATTGCCATAGAGTGAGTGCAGAGACGGTTCACCAGACTGATTCCTGGGATGTCAGGACTGTCTTATGAAGAAAGACTGGATAGACTTGGTTTATACTCTCTAGAATTTAGGAGATTGAGAGGGGATCTTATAGAAACTTACAAAATTCTTAAGGGGTTGGACAGGCTAGATGCAGGAAGATTGTTCCCGATGTTAGGGAAGTGCAGGACAAGGGGTCACAGCTTAAGGATAAGGGGGAAATCCTTTAAAACCGAGATGAGAAGAACTTTTATCACACAGAGAGTGGTGAATCTCTGGAACTCTCTGCCACAGAGGGTAGTTGAGGCCAGTTCATTGGCTATATTTAAGAGGGAGTTACATGTGGCCCTTGTGGCTAAGGGGATCAGGGGGTATGGAGAGAAGGCAGGTACGGGATACTGAGTTGGATGATCAGCCATGATCATATTGAATAGCGGTGCAGGCTCGAAGGGCCGAATGGCCTACTCCTGCACCTAATTTCTATGTTTCTATTCACTCCATTCAATGTTAAATCGGGTGCAATACGAGAACTTAAATGGAGGGTTGAGCAGACTGAGATGATAAGAGCGATGGCAATACTTTTGTGTTACATTTCTGAGACCTGCAATAATAAATCAAATCCCAGGGAATTGGGGAGGACACACAGGAGATTCACGAGGATGTAATCAGGACATGAGAGCTTGAATTATATAGAGAGGCCGGATAGGCTGGGACTTTTTTCTTTGGAGCGACGCATGCTGAGGGGTGACCTTATTGAAGTGTACAAAATGATAAAAGGCATGGAAAAAATGAATACTCACTGTTTGGATTTCCCCCCAGAGTATAGAGAACTCTAAAATTAAAAGGCATAGGCTTAGTGAGAGGGGAGGGCTTTAACACAAACTTCAGGGGCAACTTTTTTTTCATTCAGATCATAGTCTGTTTCTGGAATAAGCTGCTAGAAGAAACTAATGAATAGTGTAGAATTATGATTTTCAAAAGATATTTTGACCCAAATATGGAAAAGAAGTTTTAAGAGAGCCATGATCACAATGAATGGCGGTGCTGGCTCGAAGGGCCAAATGGCCTCTTCCTGCACCTATTTTCTATGTTTTCTATGTTTTCTAGAGTTATAGGTCAAATACAGATTAATGGGATGAGCCCAAATGCCAACAATTGATCAACATGGACAATTTGGGCTGAAGGGCTTGTTTCCCTGCTTGGGGTAGCACAGTGGCACAGAGATACAGTTGCTGCCTTATGCCCTTGTTCCACTTAGGAAACCTAAACGGAAACCTCTAGAGACTTTGCGCCCCACCCAAGGTTTCCCTGCAGTTCCCGGAGGTTTTTGTCAGTCTCCCTACCTGCTTCCACTACCTGCAACCTCCGGCAACCACCTGCAACCTCCGGGAACCGCACGGAAACCTTGGGTGGGGCGCAAAGTCTCCAGAGGTTTCCGTTCAGGTTTCCTTAGTGGGACAGGGGCAATACAGCACCAGTGATCCGAGTTTGATTCTGACTACAGGTGCTGTCTGTACGGAGTTTGTACGATCATGTGGGTTTTCTCCATGTGATCCGGTTTCTCCGTACATTCCAAGGACGTGCAGGGTAATTGGCTGCCATCAATTGTCCCTGGTGTGTAGGATAGAGTTAGTGTATGAGTGATCGCTGGTTAGCATGGACTTGGTGGGTCATAGATACACATTGTATCTCGAAACTAAACTAAACTAAACTAAGCTATAGCTCCATGATTCTCTGATCCTATGAGTGGGAATTCATAGTTAATATGAGAGTGTTACTAGAAGTAGGATAACATATCATGCAAATAATATATTGATATTTTGACTGAAATATATTCAGTTCATACAACTTATTAGTTTATTTTTTAGAAATAAGTAACTGCAGATGCTGCTTTTTAATAAAAATACACAAAGTTTAGGAGTATTTCAGTGGGTCAAGCAGCATCTTAGGAGAACATGGATCGGTTATCTTTCGGGTCGGGACCCATCTTCAGACTCAAAAATACTTCCATCTTTCTTATTCTCTTATTCTATCTATCCCTTCCTTTGTTGGAAGAACAGCCCCTACCCAAAACATTAACTCTCCTTGTTCTCCAGGAATGCTGCCTGACTCACTGAGATACTCCAGCAATTTGTGTCTTTTTTAGTTTGCATACAAGAACTTCAGAACATTCAATTGCACTTGGAATTGGGAGAGATAACTGGGGTGGAGATATTTGGACCTGCGTCAATTTGCTGCAATTCAGACAACAACATTTAAAATAACTGCTTTAAATAACGCACAACTCCAGATTCAGGGACAGTTGTTTCCCCAGCTGTTATCAGGCAATTGAATCATCCTACCACAACTAGAGAGCAGTCCTGAACTACCATCTACCTCATTGGCGACCCTCGGTCTACCTTTGATCGGACTGTACTGGCTTTACCTTTCACTAAACGTTATTCCCTCATCAAGTACATCAATACAGGATATTTATAGGCAACGACGCATGCTGTATGTACAGGCGAATATTCTCTTACGTAAATTTGGTGCATGTGCAGATGTGGTGAAGATGTCGCTATTTAGAGCATACTGCACACCACTCTACCCTGCGCACGTGGTCGAACTATTTAAAGACAAGTTTGCAGAGACTAAAGGTGGCATATAATGATGCCATGAGAACACTGCTAAGGCAACCTAGATGGTGTAGTGCCAGTAATATGTCTGTGGCTGCAGGAGTCAGTACTTTAGAAGCTATCCTAAGATACCACATGTATAAATTCATTTGCAGGATAAATGACTCTAAAAATGTGCTTATTGTGGCCTTGTCAAACATAAGGGTTAGCACTACACGCTACGAATCCCAGTTGTGGAGACACTGGTATCGTTGTCTCGTTGTAGGACATTGATCAACTTTTAATCTGGATTTTTAACTTATGTATTGTGTTTTTGTTGTTGTTTTAAAAAAATATAAATTATGATGTGTTTATGTGATATACCAAGATTGTATATGTATTTATGATATTTGATATGCAATGCATTTTTTAATGTAATGTTGCCCCTTGTCTGGACCTTGAGTCCATAATAAAATTTATTATTATTATTAATATTAATACACTGTAAATGGCGCGATTGAAGCCATGTATTGTCCTTCCGCTGACTGGTTTGCACGCAACAAAAGTCTATCACTGTACATCGGTGCACGTGACAATAAACTAAACTGAACAAAATATTATGGCCAGTCCCACACGTGAATGGCAGAAACTGCCGCAATGGTCTGGATTTTCCTGGATCTATCCTGCATACAACTTACCCTAGAGTCTGAGGAAGGGTTTCGACCTGAAACGTCACCCATTCCTTCTCTCCAGAGATGCTGCCAGTCCCGCTGAGTTACTTCAGCATTTAGCGTCTATCACCTGAAATATATTACCTCCAACAGTGCAGTAATGTTTTTTTGAGTAGGTATTTTGTTCAAGTCTCTGGAAAGCCATTTAAATTTGGAATGTTTGGACGGAGGGCAAGTGCTATCAAGTGAGCTAGAGCTTCAGGGTAAATTCATTGCTGTTCCTTCCCATTCTTTGACCAGGGCTTTTAACATAAGAGGAAAACTACGAGAATCTACTCTCCACCCAAGACACATCTTTCCCTTTGATTTATTTTCTGTTCAAAACTACCCCAAGGCATTACAACCGCAATAAAAAGGAGTTGCGGATGCTGGTTTATACTAAAGATAGACACGAAATGCTGGAGCAACTCAACGCATCAGCCAGCATTGCTGGAGAAAATGGAGAGGTGAAGTTTTGGATCGGGACCCTCCTTCAGACTGATTGTGGTGAGGGGGAGGGGGGAAATGGAAGGATGAAATTGCCAGGACAAATCAGGGCTGGCAACAGATTACAGACAGAGTGGTTCACTGATAGGCCAATTGTTGACTAGGGACAGTGTGACAACAAAAGGAATATATCATTGTGTACTATGGAACTGGCAAAATGGACTAGCATAGACCGGCATCTGAGTTAGCATGGGCAGATTGGGCAGAAGGGTGTGTTACTAGTTGTCTGACTCTTATAGAAACATAGAAATTAGGTGCAGGAGTGGGCCATTCGGCCCTTCGAGCCTGCACCGCCATTCAATATGATCATGGCTGATCATCCAACTCAGTATCCCATACCTGCCTTCTCTCCATACCCTCTGATCCGCTTAGCCACAAGGGCCACATCTAACTCCCTCTTAAATATAGCCAATGAACTGGCCTCAACTACCCTCTGTGGCAGAGAGTTCCAGAGATTCACCACTCTCTGTGTGAAGAAGGTTCTTCTCATCTCGGTTTTAAAGGATTTCCCCCTTATCCTTAAGCTGTGACCCCTTTTCCTGGACTTCCCCAACATTGGGAACAATCTTCCTGCATCGAGCCTGTCCAACCCCTTAAGGATTTTGTACGTTTCTATAAGACCCCCCCTCAATCTTCTAAATTCTAGCGAGTACAAGCCGAGTCTATCCAGTCTTTCTTCATATGAAAGTCCTGCCATCCCAGGAATCAGTCTGGTGAACCTTCTCTGTACTCCCTCTATGGCAAGAATGTCTTTCCTCAGATATGGAGACCAAAACTGTACGCAATACAGTTATGAATATTATGTTCTGAAATTCTCTGTTTTCCAGGGTGGTTTGAAACCAGATCAATTGGGGCCTTCAAACACAAATTAGTAACTTGGGAGAGAATATTCTGCAGGTCTAAGGTGAAAGATTTAAGTAATAGGAGTGACAGGATATCTCTACCGATGATGGTAATGGGCCAAATGACCTCCCTCTGTCCCTCAACAATCTTTTAATTCTGTGAAACTATGTGGAGGATAAAATCCACAACAACTTCCTTACACCTGGTACCAAGGACTAAATGTCTCCATAAATCAATTATCCCTCTGCAATTGTGTGACATGTTTTCTATCTTTATCTAAAGTGCTTTGGCTTCACTTCCGTTGGTCTTCACTGGCCTAGTTCCAACTTGGCCAGACTATTGTTGGTCACGTGATGTTTTCCTTGGCTCGGAGGGTTGCAGGGTTTGTTATAGTTGTACGTACTGTATTTACTTTGGAACAAGGACAAGGCATTCAATATTAGTCACATTCCTAAGAACAGTTGCATTCTAATATTTTTAATATCATTTGCTGGTAAGGTTACCTCTGCTTCATAAGATCATAAGTTCTTAAGGGGTTGGAGAGGCTAGATGCAGGAAGATTGTTCTCGATGTTAGGGAAGTCCAGGACAAGGGGTCACAGCTTAAGGATAAGGGGAAAATCCTTTAAAACCGAGATGAGAAGAACTTTTTTCACACAGAGAGTGGTGAATCTCTGGAACTCTCTGCCACAGAGGGTAGTTGAGGCCAGTTCATTGGCTATATTTAAGAGGGAGTTAGATGTGGCCCTTGTGGCTAAGGGGATCAGAGGGTATGGAGAGAAGGCAGGTACGGGATACTGAGTTGGATGATCAGCCATGATCATATTGAATGGCGGTGCAGGATCGAAGGGCCGAATGGCCTACTCCTGCACCTAATTTCTATGTTTCTATGTTTCTATGTAAGTGATAGGAGCAGAATTAGACCATTTGGCCTGTATCTGTACACTGTGGGCAGCTTGATTCTAATCATTTATAGTATTTCCATTTGCAGAATACTACGCAACAAAAAAAAAAAGCTTTCATTGTACCTTGGTACATCATAAGATCATAGGATCATAACATCAAAAAATCATGTTATTGGAGTAGAATTAGGCAATTCGGCCCATCGTCTACTTTGCAATTCAATCATTGCAATTCAATCTCTCTCTCCCTCCTAACCCCCATTCTCCTGCCTTCTCCCCAAAACCTTTGACACTTTCATAGCCTGTCCATTGATCCTTCTTACTGGCCTCAGTTCTAGTTGTCAAAATGTCCCCAGTTGAAACATAGGGAAGACCAACGCCACTGATGTCAGGTCCAAGCCATTCTCCATGTCACATCACCAAGGCTGACCCTACACCAGTGATAACCTTGGTGTTTTACTCAACTCTGAAACAAACATCACTTAACATCCTCTCCGCACGAAGATCGGGTGCAGAAGTCTGCGTATGTTTGGGGAAAGGGAGGTGTTGATAGAGATTTGAAGGTGGTGTATACAATCTTGAAAGGTTCAGACAAGTCAAATACAAATAAACTATTCCCATTGATTGAGGCTTCAAACTTGAGGGCACAGATTTAAAGTGATTGCCAGATGATTCAAAGGTGGTGTCATTAAAAAAAAAATCTGGGGAGAAAGTAAGGTGAAAGTGTCAAGGTTTAAGGTGGAAGGGACAAAGTAACTTTACACAGAGGATGGTAGCTGCCTGGAACAGTCTGCCAGGAGTCGTGATGTTCTTGATTTTAGTTTAGTTTATTGTCACGTGTGTCATGAAAAGCTTTACGTTGTTTGCTGTCCAGTCAGCGGAAAGATGATACATGATTACACTCGAGCCATTTATCGTGTTTAGATACATGATAAGGGAATAACGTTTAGTTCAAGGTAAAGTCCGATCAAGGATAGTCCGAGGGTGACCAATGATGTAGATAGTAGTTCAGGACTGCTCTCTGGTTGTGGTAGGATAATTCAGCTGCCTGATCACAGGTGGAGTGTTAACAGCGCAGGCAGATATAACAGCTGCATTTAAAAGGCTTTTAGATTGACACATGGATATGCAGGGAATGGAGGGATATGGATCATGTGCAGGCAGCAGAGATTAGTTTTTCTTGACATCGTGTTTGGATTGGACATTGTGGGTGGAAGTACCTGTTCTTGTGCTGTAGTTTTCTATATTCTCAGTAGCTTTGTTCTGAAATGCACCATCTGAACCTGGTGATCACAGGTTCAACGGTGGGGTTTAAGAGGTCATTGGATAAATATTTGCAGATGAAGAAATTCATAGAACCATGGGGTAAGAACAGGAGAATGGGACTGATATGGTTTCAGACTTAATGTTTTCTGCTGCTGCCTCAGCGTGCATGCCTCTAAAACCGTCCGTTTTCTGTTCACCAAAATTCCTGTTATAAAATTCCCACTCTCTCGTCCAATCACTCTGCGTCTTGTCTTTCCTTTATTTCCCCTTTCTCTTCCCCATCTCGATAGTGCAAGAATACAACGGTTCCTGATTGTCACAAGTACCAAGGTACAGTGAATTTATTTTTGCATACAGCTCAGTCAAGTATTACTATACTTATGCATGATCTTAGATTAAAGTCGAAAGGGTGTAGAAATAATCCACTCAGGAAATCTACAAGGGTTGCCAGGTTTTGGCACCATTTTCGAAGTCCAGGTTGCTTTAAGTGCCCCTTGAATTTGAACATTTGTTGTCACCCTTTTTTTTCAAAATGGGAGTCGAAAACTACGCACGAACATGCCTACATGTTGAATTAGGAGCTGAAACAGGTCCCTCAGCCTGTCAAGCTTGCTCAGCTAAGCATTAGGATCACAGCTGTCTGATTGTAACCTCAACAATGAAGCACCATTGAACACTACACCTCCGCTTACCCCTAGCAGCTTTCCTTTCACTAATGCCCCTGTCCCACTTAGGAAACCTGAACAGAAACCTCTGGAGACTTTGCGCCCCACACAAGGTTTCCGTGCGGTTCTGTGCGGTTCCCGGAGGTTTTTGTCAGTCTCCCTACCTGCTTCCACTACCTGCAACCTCCGGCAACCACCTGCAAACTGCGGGAACCGCACGGAAACCTTGGGTGGGGCGCAAAGTCTCCAGAGGTTTCCGTTCAGGTTTCCTAAGTGGGACAGGGGCATTACTTTCCATGCATCTGCCTGTCTCTGCCTTAATAATATCAAGAGACTATGTGACCACTGCCCTTTGATGGAGGACTCACAGCCCTCTGAGAAAACAATAGTTTTCTTCAACTCTCCCTGAAATGGGTGGTCAACTATTTTTCTTAAATGATCCAGAGTTTGTGATTCTCCCTAAAAATGAGTCATTCTCTCCACACAGAACTTAATCAAAAGTCTTTAAGATCTTATATGTTTCAGTTAAGTCCACTCCACTCTCACTCTTCTAATCCCCCCCATGACATACTTTTTGCCTTTCAACCTTGTTTTTTATACGACAGCCTACCCATTCCACATTCCAGTCTAGTTAGCCTTCTCTGAACTGCTTCCAATGTGTTAACATCCTTCCTTAAATATGGAGATACTGTGCACAGAGCTCCAGATGTGGTCTCACCAATGTCTTGTATAACTGAAGCATTATCTGACTACTCTGGCATTCAGTTCCCCTTGCATTAAGCCATAACATTAAAACCTGAGCTCTTATACTCTCTTCATAAACCAGCCACTTTTTCCACTCATCTCTTCTGCTTAAAAAAACCCCTCCTTATCGAAGTAGGGATTTGGCCAAATGTTCAGGCACCTGCCTTCATGTCTCTTTCAATTGCATTCCTTGGTACATTTTGCTTTGGAAACAGCACTGCATAAAAATACCTTACTGGTGATATTGATATTTTTTATCTGCAGAGTCACTAGTATTTCAAAGTTCTGGCAAAAATGCTGGAAAATGGCACTTTTCTTATTTATTGTGGACACTGCAGGCATTGCACATTCCCTGTCAGAGTTTAGAAAATCAGTCGATTTATGACATTGTTCAAAAGCATTCATCGATGATTCCTAAACAGAATTATGTAACAAAGTTGATCTTCAGCCCATCAATTACTCACTGATCACCAAACACCCATTTACACTAATATTTAAACATGCCCCATTATATTTAGCTCATAAGGTCATAAGTGATAGGACCAGAATTATGCCATTCAGCCCATCAACATTACTACGTCGTTCAATCATGGCTTTTCTATCTCTCCCTCCTAACCCAATTCTCCTGCCTTTTCCCCATATCACCTGACACCCGTATTGATCACAAATATCTGCTTTAAAATTATCCTTTGACTTGGTCTTCACAGCCTTCCATGGCAAAGAAAGTCACAGATTCACCACCCTCTGACTGAAGAAATTACTCCTCATTTCCTACCTAAAGGACCATCCTTTAATTCTGCTATGACCTCTTGTCCAAGACTCCCTCACAAGGGGAAACATCCTCTCCACATCCGCTCCACCCAGGCCTTTCACTGGCCCCATAGCATGCTGGAAACTGGAAGTATCCTGAGCTAACTCTGCCACCACCATCATCTATTGCAACAAGTGATGGCTCCCACTGATTGCCGCCGGAGGAAAGCCTGCTTCCTTTCCGGGACGGACGATGACAGCGAGGTCAACATTTGGAACATGGAGGATGAAGAGAAGAAGAAGGCCTTTCACTATTCGACTATTTCACAATTCACTGTTCCCAACACATCCCCTTCAGTCTCCCCTGATGTTGGCCCTTACTGAATTTCAATAGTCAATTAACTAACCGTATGTCATTGGGATGCGGAAAGAAACTGGAGCACCCAAAACAAATGCACGCAGCCACAGGAGGAGCATGCAAACCTCACAGACAGCACCTGAGGTCAGGATTGAACCTGGGTCACTGGAGATCTGATGACTGTGCCACTGTGCCACCACTGATTGTAAGGAAGTTATATTATCACAACTATTTAATTGAATGTGGTCCCAGAGAAGTAGCATTGTTGGCAATAGTGCCTATGTAATAAGCAGTATTAAATCGGTATCAAAGATAGCTTTTAAACATGAGATTTAGGCATGCCTCCAGTCTGTTTTTCTGTTCCTGAGCTCCACACATTAAAAAAGAGCACATGATTGATTTCAGAGGAAGTAATGAGAATCTGAGCCAGCCAGGAACATGAGCTGACTGGAGTGCTTTGTTCATGAAGTATAGTTCTATTAACCTGAAGGGGAGGACTCCTACTTAGCATTAATCAGAAACACATTCTCAAAGCACAAGTAGAAAACCTTCTTGCTTTTTCATATAATTTCCCTTTATCTCCCTGCCCTGCTGGGTCAACTTTGACCAGATTTGAACCTACAGTTTGTCTTAATGCAGCTGGCCTCTTCATTCTTGCAAAACTCATTACGTTCTGACAATTGGGTTCTTGCGTTAACCCTCTGAGATCGACTGAACAGAGGCTGTTACCAGCTCACGTAGAATTACACAAAAGAGGTTGGGAGTCAATGGAAGAGATGCTTTGATCTTCATTATCTAAAGGTTGGATTTCAAGAATGGCTAGAAATATCCAGTGGCTTGGGGTTTGAGGAGTAGGGGTAGTCACGTGCTGATAATGGAAGCTGCCTGACTTTTATTTATCCCATTATTCAATTTACCTTTGCACAAACGTTTATTGATAAGACACAGTGGCACAGCTGGCAGAGTCACTGCCTCACAGCTCCAGAGACCTGGGTTTGACCCTGCCTTCGGGTCCTATCTGTGTCGGGTCAGCACGCTCTCCCTGCGACCGCACGGATTTCCTCCGGGTGCTTTGGTTTCCTCTCAAGTCCCAAACACGTGCGAGTTTGTAGATTAACTGAGGAATCTGAGGAAGGACATTATTGCCATAGAAGGAGTGCAGAGAAGGTTCACCAGACTGATTCCTGGGATGTCAGGACTGTCTTATGAAGAAAGACTGGATAGACTTGGTTTATACTCTCTAGAATTTAGGAGATTGAGAGGGGATCTTATAGAAACTTACACAATTCTTAAGGGGTTGGACAGGCTAGATGCAGGAAGATTGGTCCCGATGGTGGGGAAGTCCAGGACAAGGGGTCACAGCTTAAGGATAAGGGGGAAATCCTTTAAAACCGAGATGAGAAGAACTTTTCTCACACAGAGAGTGGTGAATCTCTGGAACTCTCTGCCACAGAGGGTAGTCGAGGCCAGTTCATTGGCTATATTTAAGAGGGAGTTAGATGTGGCCCTTGTGGCTAAGGGGATCAGGGGGTATGGAGAGAAGGCAGGTACGGGATACTGAGTTGGATGATCAGCCATGATCATATTGAATGGCGGTGCAGGCTTGAAGGGCCGAATGGCCTACTCCTGCGCCTATTTTCTATGTTTCTATGTTTCTAACTGGTCTCTATAAAATGGCCCTGAATGTTTTGGGAGTGGGTGTGAAAGTAGGATAAGATAGAACTAATGTGAATGGATAATCGGTGGTTGGTGTAGACTTTGTTTGTCGATGTGTCTGTTTCCACACTGTAACTTTCAATCAATCAAATAACTGTGGAAGTAGACAAAAATGCTGGAGAAACTCAACGGGTGAGGCAGCATCTATGGAGCGAAGGAAATAGGAAACGTTTCGGGTCGAGACCCGAAACGTTGCCTATTTCCTTAGCTCCATAGATGCTGCCTCACCCGTTGAGTTTCTCCAGCATTTTTGTCTACCTTCGATTTTCCAGCATCTGCAGTTCCTTCTTAAACAAATATCTCTGGCTCTCTTTTGGAATCCTGGGAATGGAATGAAGAGGATAGAAACATAGAAAATAGATGCAGGAGTAGGCCATTCGGCCCTTCGAACCAGCACCACCAAACAATATGATCATGGCTGATCATCCAAAATCAGTACCCCTTTCCTGCTTTTCCCCATATCCCTTGATTCCATTAGCCCAAAGAGCTAAACCTAACTCTGTCTTGAAAACGTCCAGTGAATTTGCCTCCACTGCCTTCTATGGCAGAGAATTCCAGAGATTTACAACTCTCTGGGTGAAAAAGCTTTTTCCTCATCTCAGTCTTAAATGGCCTACCCCTTAATCTTAAACTGTGACCCCTGGTTCTGGATGCCCCCAACATGGGGAACATTTTTTCCTGCATCTAGCCTGTCCAATTGCTTAAGAATGTTATATGTTTCTATAAGACATCCTCTCATCCTTCTAAACTCAATTGAATACACGCCCAGTTGTCCCATTCTTTCATCATATGTCAGTCCCGCCATCCCGGTATTTAATCTGGTGAACCTACGCTAGACTCCCTCAATAGCAAGAATCTCCTTCCTCAAATTCGGAGACCAAAACTGCACACAATACTCCAGGTGTGGTCTCACCAAGGCCCTGTACAACTGCAGCAGGAACTCCTTGCTCTTCTGCTCAAATCCTCTCGCAATGAAGGCCAACATGCCATTAGCTTTCTTCACTGCCTGTTGTACCAAGGATTGAGATGCTCCATGGTTTGTGGTAGATGACCATAGGCACACGTTAGTATTTGGCTCCTGTCTCTATTTGAAGGTGCTTTGGCCACCTCTCACAAGAAATGCCCTCATGAGGTTTAGGCTCCACCAACCTTTCTAGTGTAGGCCAATAATAGATCCTTCTGTGAGAATCAACACAGAGATGCCTAAGTTTTCAAAGGGCCATGTAGACCTCACATTCACTCTGCTTAGATCAATCTTACGTTGGATGAAAATCCAGCAATTAATCCTGGCCCTTGTATTTTAATTATTACTGCCATCAAAAATGTCCACTCATGTTGGGAGAAGGGAGAGGCCAACCTTATGATGTGAAAACTTGGGCAGTGACTCTTAGCGGAATACTCACTGTCAGCTCATCAGAGCCTGGCCTCGATTTCTTCCCACTCCATAAACTTTTTTGGCACAACCCAATAGCTGGCAGTCACAAGAAGAAATCCAATCCAAGAAATACAATCCAAGTTTCTCCTTTAAAGTTGTCGGGTATTAAGTCTAATTTCTCTGCATACTCTGACATCACAGATCCAATGTCAATGAGACATTAACAGGTCATTTATCACTAGGCCATCACTTAAGTTCCATTTTACTCTGTGTTCAGGAGTCTGCATACATTTACAGACACAAAACCAGGCCAATTCTACAAACGTAACATGACAACAGGCTATCTAAGTAGGATTAAGAAAAGGCATTTAGAAAATGATTCTCAGGACATCTCCACAGCATGTGTGTCGCTGCTGATATAATAGGGGGAACACAGCCTCCAATCTGCAGAAAACAAACTCCCACAATGTTAACAGTATTGTGAAAACAACCAATAATCTGTATTTTTTCTTCTTCTTCTTCAAGTTACATTGAGGGATGTATAATTGTTGCCTGTGAAACTAGCGATAATGACTCTGCTCTTTTCTGATACTGTCTAATGCCATCTCCTACCGCCTCCAGAGAAATCACACCAAGCCTTACCCTCAAGACAACATTTCATACATTGGTGCATTGGAATTCCAGGCCAACCTTGTTTATTGAAATTATATATTTTTATAAATGCAGAAAGGCAGCACGGTGGCACAGCAGTAGAGTCATTGCCTTACTGCGCCAGAGACCTGGGTTGGATTCTGACAATGGGTGCTGCCTGGACAGAGTTTGTACATCCTCCCCATGGTTTTCCGCAGATGCTCCAGTTTCCTCCCACACTCTAAAGACATACAGGTTTGTAGGTTAATTGGCCTCGGTAAAAATTGTAAATGGTCCCTAGTGCTAGTGTATAGGGATCGCTGGTCAGCATGGACTCAGTGGGCTGAAGGGCCTGTTTCCACACTGTATCTCTAATCTAAACTAAACTAAAGAAGGGTCTCGACCCGAAACGTCACCCATTCCTTTTCTCCAGCGATGCTGCCTGACCCGCCTAGTTACTCGAGCATTTTTGTGTCTATCTTTGATCTAAACTAAACGGCAAACCTGAAATAAAAATATGAAATGCTGGAAACTGAGCAAGACAGAGGGCATCTGGGGAGAGAATAAAATAAGTTAACATTACACGTCTGGCTTATACTGAATACTGATGTGAAAAAAGACAAAAATGGCTGTACTAACTTAGCGGGTCAGGCAGCATCTCTGGAAGACATGGATAGGCAACATTCCAGGTCAGCACTATTCTTCAGACCAAGGGTTCTGACCCGAAATGTCTCCTACCAACGACTTCCAGAGATGCTGCCTGACCCGCTGAGTAACTCCAGCAATTTGTGGCTTTTTTTTTGTAAACCAGCATCTGCAGTTCCATATGGATGTGCCTGGAGTAGAACTTAGAACCTGAACTTTCTGATTTGGAGGGCTGCAAGATGGGTTCTACCAACAATGTACAGCTAGGCCGGGAGTTAAAAAGCCAAAGTTCTTTATCATCAATCAGCAAACTCTATTGTGAGCACTGAGCTTGAACAGGGTGGGGAGAGAAACCAAGCATGCCTACATCAAGCAGCTGTGCGATGATATCCCATTGTTTAATTACCAAACTGAGTAAGATTGATCTTCTCAGTTCGTGCTACGATTAACTGAGTAGAGGGAATATCTAGAGCAGAGCGTGGCATGGGGGCGTCATGGTAGAGTTACTGCCTTACAGCACCAGAGACACAAGTTCAACCCCGACTACTGGTGCTGTTCTGTATGGAGTTTGTACACTCTCCCCCCGTGACCTGCGTGGGTTTTCTCCGAGATCTTCAGTTTCCTCCCACACTCCAAAGTAGTACAGGTATGTAGGTAAATTGGCTTGGTAAACGTAAACATTGTCCCTAGTGTGTGTAGAATAATGTTAATGCACGGGGATCCTGGTCGGCGCGGACCTGGTGGGCCAAAGGGCCTGTTTCCACGCCAAATCTCTAAACTAAACTAAAGCCTGAGAATTGGAGATGAGGAGAATCAATGGGGATACTTGTGAAGGATGCTACCCGATTTTGTTTTCATTATTCTTTGTCAACTCTGCTCAACCAGTTCAGAGCACCATTGAAAATTCTTCAGCGTATTACGTGGGAATACATCGGTTTACAAGTTTTGGTCTCCAAATCTGAGGAAGGACATTATTGCCATAGAGGGAGTGCAGAGAAGGTTCACCAGACTGATTCCTGGGATGTCAGGACTGTCTTATGAAGAAAGACTGGATAGATTTGGTTTATACTCTCTAGAATTTAGGAGATTGAGAGGGGATCTTATAGAAACTTACAAAATTCTTAAGGGGTTGGACAGGCTAGATGCAGGAAGATTGTTCCCGATGTTGGGGAAGTCCAGGACAAGGGGTCACAGCTTAAGGATAAGGGGGAAATCCTTTAAAACCGAGATGAGGAGAACTTTTTTCACACAGAGAGTGGTGAATCTCTGGAACTCTCTTCCACAGAGGGTAGTTGAGGCCAGTTCATTGGGTATATTTAAGAGGGAGTTAGATGTGGCCTTTGTGGCCAAGGGGATCAGAGGGTATGGAGAGAAGGCAGGTACGGGATACTGAGTTGGATGATCAGCCATGATCATATTGAATGGCGGTGCAGACTCGAAGGGCCGAATGGCCTACTCCTGCACCTAATTTCTATGTTTCTATGTTTCTATGTTTTGCAGCGTGAGTTACTGGCATACACATCCACTCTTTTGTGGGTTGTGGTTATTTCACCCCACTAACCCTTCATGCTGCCATTTGTAAATGTCAACCTTTTGATGGCTGAAAAAAAATTTTTTTATAGACACATCGGATCCATGATGGCAGAATCCCGACAGGCCACAGGCGGCAAAATGGATCCCGGTGACCCTCAGTCCACCGCAACGGCAGGGGTCGGAACCGGGACCACCCCCCGGAGAGGGAGGCTGCGGAGAGGAGGACGGAGGGGAGGTGGTGGATGCTGGACAAAGGGCACCATGTTGTAGGAAAGATGTTGTCAAGCTGGAAAGGGTACAGAGAAGATGTACGAGGATGTTGCCAGGACTAGAGAATCTGAGCTATAGGGAGAGATTGAGTAGGATAGTAGGAAGAACCGTGTGGGGGGGATAGGATAGAGGGAGAGATACTTACCTTCTGTGCCATCAAGCTCAGCTGCTCAGCTGCTGTTGCCCACTCCGGGAAACAAGTGGTGGACCGTGCAAGGAAAGGGACAATGCGACTGGTACAGTCAAATGTCACCAAAATGTCACCTCTTGCATATGAGCTCCTCTGTACATTATGTACTAACCGGGGGATTGTGTTCATGTTTGGCGATAACCTGTGGCTGAGCTGTATGCAGAAAAAAGTATCTCACTGTACCTTGGCACACGTGCTAACAAAAAACCCATCGAACTGTAGATGCGCCCCTTCATCCTCTTGCCTGTGAATGGGATACAACGGAGCTGACTAACGTCCCACTTTCTCTCACCGCTCCAATTTGTAAAGTCATATTCGAGAATCAGTTGATTCGAACTGAGGGCGAGACTCAGAATATGTTCCAGGAAATGTATCATCAACATCTTTCCTCGATACATCCATGACATCTTCATTCACAGTAGGAGCCATAGACTGTGGGTGTGTCTCCCTCTAGTCAATGTGAACATACAGTCGATTGAATACATGTGGGGGGAATGGTTGCTTGACGTGCAGCCAATGACAATCAGTACTTGGAATGCCAGAACTGGCACAAAGACAAATGGTGATCAGTGTTAATACTTATGATCCAGAGGAAGTGTATAGAACAGGGGGTGGCACGGTGGTGCAGCAGTAGAGTGCTGCCTTCAAATGCCAGAGACCCGGGTTCGATCCTGACTATGGGTGCTGTCTGTACAGAGTTTGCACGTTCTCCCTGTGGCTGCGAGTTTTTCCTCCAGGTGCTCTGGTTTCCTCCCGCATTCCAAGGACATCTAGTTTATAGCCCTTGCTGTCTCCTCCCATCCCCCCGCCCTCGGGCTCCTCCTCCTCCCCTTTTTCCTTCCTTCTCCCCTCCCAACCCCCATCAGTCTGAAGAAGGGTTTCGACCCGAAACGTCGCCTATTTTTTTCGCTCCATAGATGCTGCTGCACCCGCTGAGTTTCTCCAGCAATTTTGTGTACCTTCGATCTTCCAGCATCTGCAGTTCCTTCTTGAACACAATAGTTTACAGGTTAATTGGCGTCTGTAAATTATCCCCAGCATCATAGATTCATAGAGTCATAGAATGATACAGTGTGATACCCTTGATACACTTCAGCCCAACTTGCCCACACCGGCCAACATATCCCAGCTACACTAGTCCCACCTGCCTGTGTTTGGTTCATATAACTCCAAACATGTACCTGTCTAACTGTGTAGGAAAGAACTGCAGATGCTGGTTTAAATCAAATATACACACAAAATGCTGGAGTAACTCAGCGGAACAGGCAGCATCTCTGGAGAGAAGGAACGGGTGATGTTTCATGTCGAGATCCTTATTCAGTCTGAAGAAATCTGAAGAAGGGTCTCGACCCGAAACGTCACCCATTCCTTCTCTCCCGAGAGGATGCCTCTCCCACTGAGTTACTCCAGCATCTTGTGTCTACCTGCTTCTTAAATGTTGGAATAGGCCCAGCCTCAACTATCTCCTCTGGCAGCTTGTTCCATACACCCACCACACTTTGTGTGAAAAAGTTACCCCTCAGATTCCCAATAAATCTTTTCCCCTTCAACTTAAACCTATGTCCTTTTGGTCCTCAATTCACCTACTCTGTGCATCTACCCGATCTATTTCTCTCATGATTTTATACACCTCTATAAGATCACCCCTCATACTTCTGTGCTCCAGGGAATAGAGTCCCAGCCTACCCAACCTCGCCCTATAGCTCAGACTCTCTAGTCCTTGTAAATCTTCTCTGTACCCTTTCCAGCTCAACAACATCTTTCCTATAACATGGTGCCCAGAACTGAACCCAATCAGTCTTGTAGTATGTAGGGTAGAACTTGTGTATGTGTTTTTTGCAAGCCGGCACGGACTCAGTGGAACGAAGGGCCTGTTTCCATGCCGTATCCCTAAACTAAACTACAGTGAAAAGTTTTACTTTGCATGCTGTCCAAATTCTATCAGATCTCTAAAACTAAAACCAAATTAAGCACATTGTTTAAGAAGCAAAATTACAATTTCAAGCTTTCTCACCAACAGTCACAAACATTACATCAACAATGCAATTTCTGCAAATAACACACTCAGAAGAATATGCCAAGCACTGTTTCACACAAGTCGCACACAAACACATCAGTATTATCCCTAACATAACAACCTCCTGTGATTCAAGAAATTCAAGCTGAATAATTGAATTGAGACCAGAGTATTCCACTGCACCATGGATACAAATATGATTGTAAAGAAATGAGAACTTGTACTGACTGATTTGATTATTTCATTCTTATAAAACATAAAGCATTAAAGCATGGGAAATGGCCCTTTGGCCCACAATGTCCATGCTGAACAAGATGCCAGATTAAACCAATCTTCTCTGCCTGCACACGGTCCATATCCCTCCTTGCCTGCTCCTTTTATCTCCATATAATTTAATCAAGTATTGCAACCTAATCTCATGACTCAATTTGAGTTCTGTAAGATTCTCCCATTGGTGAATAAATGCTAAGTTGTCATTGTTCACCTCTCAATGAAACGCATCAGAATCTCCAGTCAATGCCCTGATTATCTTGAAATGTCTATTATTCCAAATTATATATTTTTCCTTCAATTTCCTGCATCGATCTGTCGCCAGTATATATATATATCATGGTATCAAAGGCAATCAAATCTATTCTGGATGGACCGTTGATCAGACGTTTGCTGGTTTACCTTCCACTAAACGTTATTACTTGATCATGTACCTATTCACTGTAAACGGCTCGATTGTAATCACGTTTTGTCTTTCTGCTGACTGGATGGTGTGCAACAAATGCTTTTCACTGTGCCTCGGCAAACGTGACAATAAGCTAAACTGTAAGTGTAACTGGTCCTTCTCTGTGGTAATTATCTGAATTTAGACCAATTTCATGTAATTTAGAGCAAGTTCTGTGGCAGAGTTGACGTGGATAAGCTTTTCCCACTGAGAGGAGGGAAGATGCAAACAAGGGGACATGACTTGAGAATTAAGGGACAGAAGTTTAGGGGTAACACGAGGGGGAACTTATTTACTCAGAGAGTGGTGGCTGTGTGGAATGAGCTTCCAGTGAAGGTGGTGGAGGCAGGTTCGTTTTTATCATTTAAAAATAAATTGGATAGTTATATGGACGAGAAAGGTATGGAGGGTTATGGTCTGAGCGCAGGTATATGGGACTAGGGGAGAATACGTGTTCGGCACGGACTAGAAGGGTCGAGATGGCCTGTTTCCGTGCTGTAATTGTTATATGGTTATATGGTTAAAAGAGTCACAATAGGCTTCAAATAGTTAGTTACTGTGGCTGTGTGGAATTTGTTCAGCATTGTTGTTACCCCATCATCTTGGTGCAATGTGACGATCACAAGGAGACCAGTCTTGCCCCCTAGACAATTTTGTGGGTGAGATCTGATCACCACTACCACTACGACCTACTACAACCTACCTACGAGTAAAAAGTATCCATGCCGACCTTTTTTTTACTTGTGGACATTTTTTATCAGGCTGGAAAAAAACGCCGTGACCTACTTGAGACCACGAGTATGCGGAGACCACTCACGAGCATGAGGAAGAGTTACGAAGACCTCCTACGACCTTGTGGCGACCATGCTGCGAGTATGAGTCAAGGGCAAACTCGGCAGAGGTCGCCAATTAGGTCGCGAAAGTGGGACAGGGACTTTAATGTAGCGGGGATCATTGGTTGGTGCAGACTCAGTGAGCTGAAGGGCCTGAATCCGCGCTGTATGTCTAAACTAAAAACAAAACATATTTACAATCAGGCTGTCCACAGTGCACAGATAAAGGATAAAAGGCACAACATTTAGTGTAATATAAAGTCTGATTAAAGATAGTTAAAAGGTAAGTAAACGTAAAGAGTGGGATGATTTAATGGATGACAGGAGATTATCTTCTGGGACCAGCACGCAAAGAATTACCCAGCTCCAGAGAATGGGCTCCATCACATTTTTCTGAGCATTAACCAGTAAAGGGTTTAATCTAGTTTTTGTTCAACATTGGACACATGGTTGGTAATTAATGCATTCATTGTTTGTAAAAACAAAAGGGAGTTTTATGCAAAATGGATGAAGTATATTCACATGTTATGGTTAATCTGGGTGGGACAGGTTGCTGTTATCAAGGATGCAGTCACAGCAATTAAACAATGCAAGCTTCTTTCACAGCCGGTAAATAAATGAAAACTTAAGAAAATGTATTTTTAATTTCAGGAAAGAGTGTTCGTCAGCAACGATTTGGGAATGAAACGTCAATGAAAGAGTCTCATGTGTCTCAGCATTGTCCTGCACACATCATCGATCTACCAGCCTCATTTGCCAATGACCAGCTTCATGTTGCACATATGATGCCACATATTCTTTTCAATCAACAGTTTAGTTTCTTGACACATGTGCAATGCTACAGGTACAGTGAAAAGTTGTTGTTGCATGCTAACCAGCCAGCAGAAAGACAAAGCATGATTACAATCAAGTCATTCAGCCCTTTTCAAGTCTTTTTTAGTATAAATACATGTAATAATAATAATAATAACTTTATTTATAAAGCACTTTAAACAACTGCAGTTGCCACAAAGTGCTGTACATGAGAACTCATGGACAAGAAGTTATTACAAACCATTAAAAACCGTAAAACAAAGGACTATAAAACAGTAAAAATTAAAAGACATTAAAAGTTAAAAACAGGAGCATGTCTAAGCCAGTGTCGAACGCCAGAGAATAAAAATGAGTTTTTAGGGTGGATTTGAAGATGGACAGTGAGGGGGCCTGTCTGATGTGCAACGGCAAGGTGTTCCAGAGTGCCGGAGCAGCAACAGAAAAGGCTCTATCCCCTCTGAGCTTCCGCTTAGGCCTTGGTACCTCAAGGAGCAGCTGATCAGCTGACATGAGGCACCGGGCAGGAGCGTATGGGTGGAGCAGCTCAGAGAGGTAAGGTGGGGCGAGCCCATTCAACGATTTAAAAACAAATAAAATAATTTGTTGTGAGCAACATGCAATGGTCTCGAGCCTACAGATTTAGTGGCAGTTCCCAATGAATTGGGTCAGCTTGCGTGAGACTGCAACCGAGCTGGACATGAATGGGAAAGAGTTTAGACACGTTGTGCGCCCCTTCTTCTACGTTTTCCTTCACCGCCTCTAATATCCACCTCCTTGATGACCCTCGGACGATCCTTGATTGGACTATGCTGGCTTGAACTTGCACGGAACATTATTCCCTTATCATGAGTAAGAAGGAACTGCAGATGTTGGTTTAAATTAAATGTAGACACAAAATGCTGGAGTAACTCAATGGGTGAGGCAGCATCTATGGAGAGAAGGAATCAGTCTGAAAAAGGGTCTCGACCCGAAACGTCGCCCATTCCTTCTCTCCTGAGATATTACCTTATCATGTATCTATACACTGTAAATGTCTCGATTGTAATCATGTATTGTCTTTCTGCTGACCGGTTAGCATGCAACTACAGCTTTCTCATTCAACCTCGGTACAGGTGACAATCAACTAAACTAAACTTCCACCGCAGCCTACCCTGGTGCTCCACCTTGGCTGCGGTGGAAGTTTAGTGGATTCATGAGGCACTGAATCATTTCTGGCTCTGCACAGCATTGATATCACAGCTGCACTCTCTGCATGGAGCTCGCAGCAGGAACTGCCAATGTCCTGACTCACTGTCTGAATCAGCATGCCGAATGTCGTAAAACTAATCACAATTCTTTGGCCAGGGCTTCAACCTTTTCTTCAGGAGATCAAAGTGGGCGTTAGCATCAAATTGAGCACATGCTCAACCTCCCGTAATAGTATGAACTTCAGTCCAGAGACATCTGTGAGCGTAAGTGTCATTTCAGTATATGTCGACATAATGCATTCTCGCCTCAGGTTTCCTGATCTCATCACATCATGGAATGGTTGTGGCACAGAGGGAGGCATCTAGGACACCGTGTCCCCACTAGTTCTCCACCAGAACAATTCACTAATTCATTAATTCACCTTGTTGTCACCGAGCAAACTTTTTCTCATCATATATTTTTCCTACAAATCTGCAGGCATGATATTCCAGATTTCAACCACATGCTGCTCAAGGAAGTGTGGGTTGCATGCTGGCACAGTGGGTGGCATGGTGGCAAAGTGGGTGGCATGGTGGCGCAGTCGGAGAGTTGCTGCTTTACAGCACCATTGACCATGGTTCGATCCAGACTATGGGTGCTTGTCTGTACAAAGTTTGTACCTTCTCCCTGTGACCTGCGTGGGATTTCTCCAAGATCTCTGGTTTCCTCACACACTCCAAAACATGCAGGATTGTAGGTTAATTGGTCTGGGATCATTATACATTGTCCCTAGTGTGTAGGATAGTGAAAGTGTGTGGGTTTCACTGGTCGGTGTACTCGGTAGATTGAATGGTCTGTTTCCGCGTTGTATCTCTAAACTAAACAAAACTAAATTGGGTTTCCACATGTTACTGTGATCCCTTTATTTCATACCTGTGACCTTTTGACCATTGTTCTCCTTCCGTCTCCAAAGACAACAGCCCCAGCCCCTCTATCCTGTTCTTTGGGGCTGTCCCACTTGGGCGACCTACTTGGCGAGTTTAGAAGAGTTTGAGAAAATTACTTGTTGAAGACCGCCTTCGACAATGTAGAAGACCTCCTTCAACCTCCTTCGACTATGTTGAAGATCAGCTTCGACTAGCAACGACCAGCTCCGACTAACTTCGGGAAAATTGGACACTGAATAGTGGAGATTGAAGACGATCTCCTTCGATCTCCTATCGACCTCCCTTGAACTATGATGAAGACTATCTACGACTACCTTTGGCTACTCTCGATTACCTACGACTAACATGCCGACCTACTACGACTAAAGCCACAAGTAAAAAAAGTATTGATTTTTTCCATGGCGACCATTTTTTACTCGCGGGCAATTCTTAACATATTTTTTTAAATGCCGCGACTTGGCTGTGGCCTCGAGTACGCAGTGACCACTCTCGAGCATGAAGGAGAGTTACGATGACCTCCTACAAGCTCCTGTTGACCATGCTGCGAGTATGTCGAGGGAAAACTTGTCAGAACTCGCGGATTAGGTCGCCCAAGTGGGACAGGCCATTAAGTAGTCCTTCATCTTAAGAACCTTTCTTGTAAATCCATTCTGGATCATCTCTGATATGTTCCCTTCTTCCCTATAACAAGGTGCCCAGGAATTTAACACAAGACTCCAGCTGAAGTCATGTCCGTGTTTCATAACATTTCAGTATGACTTCCTTGGAGGTGCGGCGCGGCTTCGACCACCCCGTGGTTGACACCCTCTGTCACTGATAATAAAGCCCAGAATTGGGTTTTTCTTCATAATCACAGTTTCAACTTGTTCAGACCGTAAGGTCTGCCATGTTTTTCTTCAATTCAATTCATTTGTGCATTAATAATCCCACTTCCCTCTGCACTTCCTTTTGCATTAATAATAGTATTCTTTGTTCTATTGTGCTTTTCTTCATCACTCCTATCAAAATGTATCACCTCGCATTTCTACACGTTCACCTTAATCAGCACAACTTCCGTTCATAGAAACATAGAAACATAGAAATTAGGTGCAGGAGTAGGCCATTCGGCCCTTCGAGCCTGCACCGTCATTCAATATCATCATGGCTGATCATCCAACTCGGTATCCCATACCTGCCTTCTCTCCATACCCCCTGATCCCTTTAGCCACAAGGGCCACATCTAACTCCCTCTTAAATATAGCCAATGAACTGTGGCCTCAACTACCTTCTGTGGCAGAGAATTCCAGAGATTCACCACTCTCAGTGTGAAAAATGTTTTTCTCATCTCGGTCCTAAAAGATTTCCCCTCTATCCTTAAACTGTGACCCCCTTGTCCTGGACTTCCCCAACATCGGGAACAATCTTCATGCATCTAGCCTGTCCAACCCCTTAAGAATTTTGTAAGTTTTTATAAGATCCCCCTCAATCTTCTAAATTCTAGCGAGTACAAACCGAGGCTATCCAGTCTTTCTTCATATGAAAGTCCTGACATTCCCTTAGCCCGTTTATAAGCCACTGTCTTTTATCACTATCTACTTCACAATTCATTATATTGCCAAGTATTATATCATCTACAAAGGTCTGCCTAAACTTCAGGATGTTATTTACCCTCCTCCAGAAACAATCATTCACCGCAATCCTCTGTAAACTGTTACATAGCTAACTACATGTTTCTTTTATATCAAGTGCTTTTTCTCTCTACCCATGGAAGGGGGAAACAAGAACCAGAAGACATAGGTTTAAAATGAGAGGGGAAATATTTAACAACAACCTGTGGGACAACTTTTTCTGTCAAGGGGTGGAGAGTATAGGAGACAAGCTGCCAGAGGAGATACTTGAGGTAGATGCAGTACCAACATTTAAAATACACTTAGACAGGTATATGGCTAGGAAAATAGTAAAATGGAAACATTAGATTGGAAAATTCCTATCAATAGTTGATTGTTAGGAATTTGAGGGATATCGGCCAAATGCAGTCAAATGGGACTAGCTTAGATGGGACATCATCGAAACATAGAAACATAGAAATTAGGTGCAGGAGTATTTCCGGCCTTTAAATCTCTACCGCCAACTTCACTATAATCATGGCTGATCATCCTTATCGAAGGTATCCTGTACCTGCCTTATCAACCATACCCCCTGATCCCCTTAGCCAAAGGGCCACATCAAAAACTCAATCTTAAATATAGCCAATGAATTGGCCCTCAACTATCCAGTGTGGCTTGCCTCCAGAAATTCATTTCACTTTCAAAGTGTATGAAAAAAGTATCTTGCTTGTATCATGGTTTTAAAGGATTTCCAGTGTCCCTTAAGCTGTGACCCAGTTGTCATAGGCACAGCCCTCCCTAACACCGGGAAACAATCTACATGAGCTGCATACCTAGCCTGTCCAAGTCCTTCAAGAATTTTGTCAAGTTTCTATAAGATCCCATACAATCATACGAGATGTCTAGAGAAATGAAAAACCAATGCTCCAGGACTTTTGTGCAAAAGACGAACAACAAAAACAACCAAATCAGTTGTCATCATTGGTATGGAAGATCACATATGCAGGGCTATTTCCGTCCTGTAAATCTCTATGCTTCAACTTCACTATAAGTCTGTTATGTGGCACCGTTATCGAAGGTCATCTGGAATTCCACCATATCAACCTTATCATCCTCTTCAAATACGTTACATCAAAAATTTCAATCGAATTGATTAAATGTAATTTTCCCTTAACGTATCCAGTTCTGGCTTGCCTTAATAAATTCATTTCCCTTGGAAAGATGTATTGTAGAAAGTATTCAGACTGCTTGTATCATGGCCTGGGGTGGCAATTCCAATGTCCTGGTGGATTTAGCCCAGTCCATCATAGGCACAGCCCTCCCCACCACCTAAAACACATCTACAGAGCTGCTACTTGTCTATCACATTCATTCATTCATTCAGCCATTCATTCAACCAGATTCATCCATTCATTCCCACATTCATGCTTTCATCCACCGCATGCTTCATTCCTCATTCATTCATTCATCATATCACATTCATTCATTCATTCATTCATCATCATTGAAAACATTAGCGACACAGTGGTACTGATTCCCAACAGGAACGGTGATGGGCGCACCACACATCTCCGTCCTCCAATCCCTGTGGACCTCTTCCACAGGAAGTAAAGGATTTTGGTGTATGGGGTTTATCTTCATTCCTTACAGTGCTATGTACGACAGCGATCGCAACTTCTACTGAAGTGTGTGGATGGCCGTTGGCTGGCTATAAGCTCATCCGCCCTTTGACAGGTCGTGTTTTTGGTCCTGCTGTGGGGGTCCACAGCCCCCTCCTCACCTGACAAACCAGGTGGGAGAGATAGCATCTATCATCAAGCACTATTGTGGGAGCTGCCCGTACAGAGTTTGTACATTCTTACCGTGACCTGCGTGGGTTTTCTTCAGGATCTCTGGTTTCCTCCCACGCTCCAAAGATGTATGGGTTTGTAGGTTAATTGGCTTGGTACAATTGTAAATTGTCCCTAGTGTATGTAGGATAGGCGTTAGTTTGCGGACATAAGGTCATAAGGAATAGGAGTAGAATTAGGCCATTTGGCCCCTCAAATACTAATGTCCCCACAGCCTAGTTTGCCTCTTTCCTTGCCCAGGAACATCCTCTTATGTTTTCACTCATACATGGAGCCTTATATTCTTTCTAGTGAGTGGAATATATTTTGATTGCCATTAAAAACCTGATTACACCTCACTCAATGCAGCATAACATTTCAGTGTTTAAGAGGGAACTGCAGATGCTGGAGAATCGAAGGTTACACAAAAAAGCTGGAGAAACTCAGCGGGTGCAGCAGCATCTATGGAGCGAAGGAAATAGGCAACGTTTCGGGCCGAAACCCTTCTTCAGACTGATCGGGGACGGGGGTGGGTGGGGACAAGAAAGGGAAAAGCAGGAGGAGCCCGAAGGCTGGGGGATGGGAGAAGACAGCAGGGGGGCTGAGGAAGGGGAGGAGACAGCAAGGACTAACAAAATTGGGAGAATTCGATGTTCATGCCCCCGGGATGCAGACTCCCCAAACGGAATATGACGTGCTGTTCCTCCAATTTCCGGTGCTGCTCGCTGTGGCCATGGAGGAGACCCAGGACAGAGAGGTCGGAGACGGAGTGGGAGGGGGAGTTGAAGTGCTGAGCCACCGGGAGGTCAGCTTGGTTATTGCGGACCGAGCGGAGGTGTTCGGCGAAACGATCGCCCAACCTCCGCTTGGTCTCACCGATATAGATCTGGTATATAACATTATAACATTTCAGTGTTTGATTTACAGAAAGAAGAGCTCACAAGTGACTGGAGTTCACCGGTTTGTTGCTTCCATCTGATTTCTATAGGGTAGGTAGCATTTGTGCCCTTGGGAAGAAAACATATGCACTGATATCAACATGTGAATTTCATAAATTTGTAAGTCCGAGGGGCAGAATTTGGCCATTCGGCCCATCAATTAATCTCCACCATTCAATTATGGCTGATCTATTTCTCCCTCCTAACCCCATTCTCCTGCATTCTCCCCATAAACTCTGACACCTGTACTTATTAATAATCTATCTATCTCTGCCTTAAAAATATCCACTGACGGCGTCTACAGCCTCTGTGGCAAAGAATTCCACAGATTCCTCACCCTCTGACTAAAGACATTTCTCCTCATCTCCTTCCTAAAAGAACATCCTTTAATTCTAAGGCTACGACCTCTCGTTCTAGACTCTCCCACTAATGGAAACATCCGATCGGTGATCGACGTGGACTCGGTGGGCATAAGGGCCTTTTTACACACTGTATAATAACCATATAACAATTACAGCACGGAAACAGGCCATCTCGACCCTTCTAGTCCATGCCGAACACGTATTCTCCTCTAGTCCCATACACCTGCGTTCAGACCATAACCCTCCATTCCTTTACCGTCCATATAACTATCCAATTTATTTTTCAATGATAAAAACGAACCTGCCTCCACCACCTTCACTGGAAGCTCATTCCACACAGCCACCACTCTCTGAGTAAAGAAGTTCCTCCTCATGTTACCCCTAAAATTCTGTCCCTTAATTCTCAAGCCATGTCCCCTTGTTTGAATCTTCCCTACTCTCAGTGGGAAAAGCTTATCCACGTCAACTCTGTCTATCCCTCTCATCATTTTAAAGACCTCTATCAAGTCCCCCCTTAACCTTCTGCGCTCCAGAGAATAAAGCCCTAACTTGTTCAACCTTTCTCTGTAACTTAGTTGTTGAAACACAGGCAACATTCTAGTAAATCTCCTCTGCACTCTCTCTATTTTGTTGACATCCTTCCTATAATTAGGCGACCAAAATTGTACACCATACTCCAGATTTGGCCTCACCAATGCCTTGTACAATTTTAACATTACATCCCAACTTCTATACTTATCTCCAAACTAAACTAAACTCCAAAGATATATGTGTTTGTAGGTTAATTGGATGGGTAAATTGTCCTCAGCGTGAGTAGGATGGTGAACGATTATAGGGATCGCTGGTCGGCCACGTGGGCCGGTGGGCTCTGTGTCCGTCAACTAAACTAAACTAAATTAAATTAAAATTTCCCACCATCTGGGCCCCGCGGCAGGTACAGAAGCCTGAATTCTAACACCACCAGGTATTCAGGAACAGCTACCCTCCCACAACTATCATGTTCTTGAACTGCCCTCAACGACCCTAAACATTCTTCATCGGCTACAAAACACCACGGGTGACCTCTTGCACTTCCGTGGATTTGTTCTGCAATGGTGTATTTGGACTGATTTATTTTTTCTCTCAGTCTATTTCTTTTCACTGTTTTGTAGAATTTGTATGTAATTTAAGGGTTTTTTTTTGTGTGTAGGAAGGAACTGCAGATGCTGGTTTACGCCGAAGTTAGACACAAAGTGCTGGAGTAACTCAGCAGGTCAGGCAGCATCTCTGGTGACATATCGGGCAGAGACCCTTCTTCAGTGCTGCTGCTGTAAGCAAGATGCTCATTGTACCTTTTCCTCACCGTACCTATGCATATGACAATAAATTTGATGACGTGGTTCCTCCATGGTGACTATCAATGTGTCTAGCGCTGTTTTTTTACACCAATTTTCTCTACACCCTAATATGTATAGCTCTGAGTGGAAGTACATTGGTAATTCCACCTATGTCAATTCAGAGCAAATAAGTGAACTCCAGTTCATTTCAGATCTAGCCTGTACAGAAATTAGTTTCAGTCTGTACAACCTCACCACTTAAAATCCTTTATATCAACAGATAAGAACACTTCTGACAAATGATGTGGTCTGAAATCAGCCAGATTCTATCTCATATTGTACATCAAATCATCAAAAAAAACATTCATAAATCGAATTTAAAGTGAAGTTTATCCTCCCTCGTTTTTATCTGCAGTCATTAGAGCCTTATTCAAGTGACTCATGTTGAATTTGTAAAGGGCTTTGCTCTTAGCCCAGCACAGTGCGAGTTCAACTCATTTTCGTAAAACACATTGACATTTTCCTCTCTTGATTTTGGACTGCAGCCAAGGCTTTGATCAGGCTGCAATTTTTACCTTTAAGTTTTTAACTTTTATGGTTCCAATGTTCTCAAAGTTCTTGTGAACCCATTACTACTTTGTGGCATTTCCCGGCAACATATATAATACTAAAATCGCCCAGGCACTTAATTGGTTGACCTTCACCTGCAATTCATTTGTGGTTCTTTTATAATAATCTGCTTTGTGAGAATCAGTTGCTCTGAAGTTTTGTTTTCACTTTGATTTTGTTTTTTGTATACTTTTATGCAATAACATTCAGTGTTGGTCTCCTCTCAGTCAGAAGGCTCTGCTATTCAACTCTCTCTCTGGAGACTAATGCAAAGTCAAGGATGGCCATTTAGATTCAGATTCAGATTCAATTTTAATTGTCATTGTCAGTGTACAGTACAGAGACAACGAAATGCATTTAGCATCTCCCTTGAAGAGCGACATAGCAAACGATTTGAATAAATAATAATAAGTGTCCGGGGGGGGGGGGGGGGTGATTGGCAGTCACCGAGGTACGTTGTTGAGTAGAGTGACAGCCGCCGGGAAGAAGCTGTTCCTCGACCTGCTGGTTCAGCAACGGAGAGACCTGTAGCGCCTCCCGGATGGTAGGAGGGTAAACAGTCCATGGTTGGGGTGAGAGCAGTCCTTGGCGATGCTGAGCGCCCTCCACAGACAACGCTTGCTTTGGATTTACTACATTCCTGCTAACATATTTGAATAAGAGTTAAACCTAGGCCCCACACAATAAGGGGGGAGCACAGTGGGGCAGCAGTAGAGTTGCTCCCTTACAGCACCAGAGACCCAGGTTCGATCCTGACCACGGGTGATTGTCTGTGTGGAGTTTGTACGTTCTTCCTGCGACCTGCGTTAGATTTCTCTGGCATCTCCAGTTTCCTCCCGTACTCCACAGGTTTGTAGGTTAATTGGCTTGGTTAAATTGTAGATTTCCCTACTGTGCCTAGGATTGCGTTAGCGTGCGCTGATTGCTGGTCAGCGTGGATTCGGTGGGCCTAGGGGAGATTATGTGTTCGGCACGGACTAGAAGGGTCGAGATGGCCTGTTTCTGTGCTGTAATTGTTATATGGTTATATGGTTATATGGAGAACAAATCCACGGTAGTGCAAGAGGTCACCCGTGGTGTTTTGTAGCCGATGAAGAATTTTTAGGGTCGTTGAGGGCAGTTCAAGAACATGATAGTTGTGGGAGAGTAGCTGTTCCTGAATACCTGGTGGTGTTAGAATTCAGGCTTCTGTACCTGCTGCGGGGCCCAGATGGTGGGAAATTTTAATTTAATTTAGTTTAGTTTAGTTGACGGACACATAGCCCACCGGCCCACGTGACCGACCAGCGATCCCTATAAACTTTCACCATCCTACTCACGCTGAGGACAATTTACCCATCCAATTAACCTACAAACACATATATCTTTGGAGTTTAGTTTAGTTTGGAGATGAGTATAGAAGTTGGGATGTAATGTTAAAATTGTACAAGGCATTGGTGAGGCCAATTCTGGAGTATGGTGTACAATTTTGGTCGCCTAATTATAGGAAGGATGTCAACAAAATAGAGAGAGTACAGAGGAGATTTACTAGAATGTTGCCTGGGTTTCAGCAACTAAGTTACAGAGAAAGGTTGAACAAGTTAGGACTTTATTCTCTGGAGCGCAGAAGGTTAAGGGGGGACTTGATAGAGGTCTTTAAAATGATGAGAGGGATAGACAGAGTTGACGTGGATAAGCTTTTCCCACTGAGAGTAGGGAAGATTCAAACAAGGGGACATGGCTTGAGAATTAAGGGACAGAAGTTTAGGGGTAACATGAGGGGGAACTTCTTTACTCAGAGAGTGGTGGCTGTGTGGAATGAGCTTCCAGTGAAGGTGGTGGAGGCAGGTTTGTTTTTATCATTTAAAAATAAATTGGATAGTTATATGGACGGGAAAGGTATGGAGGGTTATGGTCTGAACGCAGGTATATGGGACTAGGGGAGAATACGTGTTCGGCACGGACTAGAAGGGTCGAGATGGCCTGTTTCCGTGCTGTAATTGTTATATGGTTATTAATATATGGTTAAAATAGAACAATAACAGAGAAAAATCTTCATACAGCTTCAGTACAATGAATGCTAAAATGGAGAGATTCAACTGGATTTACCCCCATCGACAATCATTGGTCCTTATGATTATCCGTAATATTTTCGAGCTGTACAGCCATTATCATTCTGGTTTCACAAACACACTGTCAGTGGGTGTACTTAAGATAAACTCCCCATTCTCCAGGCAACTGAAAGAAAAAAGGTTATGTCTTCAAGAGAGATACGGAACATCTGCTACCAGCAATGAATGCTATTATTTTCAGTTTTATTTCCTGAGCATGTCAGTAGGCAGCTTCTGCAATCTGAACCGATTAATTTATGAGTTGCTCGAATTCCAACTGCCCTGAATATTTCTGGCATGCCATCTTCAATCTGGATCAACGGAGGAGTAGCCTTGTTCCGCCAATCTGTGTGAGAGGGGTTGAGCTAGCTCTGCTCCGCCACTTTTAATTTTAACATAACCAAGCTTTTTTCCAAAACTGGAGTTCTCCATTGATCATTATAACAGCAGCATTCCCTGAAATCGTTTTTTGTTTTTTTTTTTAACCAAAGCACGAGCAGGTCGGAATAATTGATGCATAAAAATGACCATCTGAGGAAACAATTTAACTTTGAGCAGTTTTTTTTTTAAAAGCAAAATGCTTTGAGTTGGGTGGCCACAATGGAATGATAAGTTTGAATTTCCATCTGATCCAGCAAGTCCACTGGAATTAATGCTGCCGGAGACCTATTTTATAACCTGTTACAAAATAAGTTATTTTATGCTGCAAAAAAAAAGGAATGTTTGGAAGTGCATTGGTTAATACAATTGAATAAAATGTCATGGTGTTCTAATTTAATGCAATTGTTGGCCCTCTTAATGGCTGGGTTAAAATAGCATACAAAGGAATTTTATGCAAATGTATTTACCGGGGCACTATCAGGGGAAGCACTGTTCCGTGGTTGCCAACAATGCAACTGTAAGGGTTTAACATTCTCTCCAAGTTTTCATTGAGTCTGAAAGGAAACAGGGCAAGTCTTTTCCACTATCGCTTTTATTCTTAGAGCCTACATGCGCCTCAGGTCAGGGCTTATCTGATCTTGCTTCAAGCTATTTGTGTCCTTTGGTGTGGGCAGAGGATGTGCAGAGAGTACACTCTCTCTCTCTCGAGCACTTAGAAACTGCTCTTGCCATAAAACATTGGAAAGCTATCAACTGTGCTAATGCCGTATAATCCAGGCAATATCCCAGTGAAACACATCTGCACCCTCTCCAAATTTCATGGAATGTGGCGATCAGAACTGTACACCGTTCTCCAAATGTGGCCAAACCATGGTTTTATACACCTTCGACACGACTTTTCAACTTTTAGAGTCAACACCCCTGGCTGATGAAGGCAAACTTGCCATATCCCTACATTGTTACCCTATCTACTTGTGTTGGCACTTTGAAGATCCTCTGTACTTCAATACATCTAGGTGCCCTGCCATTTACCATATACGTTTCCCTTATAGAAACATAGAAACATAGAAATTAGGTGCAGGAGTAGGCCATTCGGCCCTTCGAGCCTGCACAGCCATTCAATATGATCATGGCTGATCATCCAACTCAGTATCCCGTACCTGCCTTCTCTCCATACCCTCTGATCCCCTTAGCCACAAGGGCAACATCTAACTCCCTCTTAAATATAGCCAATGAACTGGCCTCGACTACCCTCTGTGGCAGAGAGTTCCAGAGATTCACCACTCTCTGTGTGAAAAAAGTTCTTCTCATCTCGGTTTTTAAACGATTTCCCCCTTATCCTTAAGCTGTGACCCCTTGTCCTGGACTTCCCAAACATCGGGAACAATCTTCCTGCATCTAGCCTGTCCAACCCCTTAAGAATTTTGTAAGTTTCTATAAGATCCCTTCTCAATCTCCTAAATTCTAGAGAGTATAAACCAAGTCTATCCAATCTTTCTTCATAAGACAGTCCTGACATCCCAGGAATCAGTCTGGTGAACCTTCTCTGCACTCCCTCTATGGCAATAATGTCCTTCCTCACATTTGGAGACCAAAACTGTACGCAATATTCCAGGTGTGGTCTCACCAAGACTCTGTACAACTGCAGTAGAACCTCCCTGCTCCTATACTCAAATCCTTTTGCTATGAAAGCTAACATACCATTCGCTTTCTTCACTGCCTGCTGAACCTGCATGCCTACTTTCAATGACTGGTGTACCATGACACCCATGTCTCGCTGCATCTCCCCCTTTCCCAATTGGCCACCATTTAGATAATAGTCTGCTTTCCTGTTTTTGCCACCAAAATGGATAACCTCACATTTATCCACATTATACTGCATCTGCCAAACATTTGCCCACTCACCCAGCCTATCCAAGTCACCTTGCAGTCTCCTAGCATCCTCCTCACAGCTAACACTGCCCCCCAGCTTAGTGTCATCTGCAAACTTGGAGATATTGCCTTCAATTCCCTCATCCAGATCATTAATATATATTGTAAATAGCTGGGGTCCCAGCACTGAGCCTTGGGGTACCCCACTAGTCACTGCCTGCCATTGTGAAAAGGACCCGTTTACTCCTACTCTTTGCTTCCTGTTTGCCAGCCAGTTCTCTATCCACATCAATACTGAACCCCCAATGTGCTTTATTAGATCTTCCAAAGTGCAACACCTCAAACATGCCAGGAATAAAATCCTACTGCCAATTCTCTACCTACATTTCCAATTGCTCTGTACCCTGCTGAATCCCATGAGAATTGTCCTCTCTATCCATAACTCAAAACTGCTCAAATCTGCTTCAATGATTTCCCCACCAGTCACTGGCCTATTTTTTCCTGATTTGTCTCAACGGCCAGTCTTAAAAAGAAGAACAATATTTAATGTTCTCCTGCCCTCTGGACCTCACCTGGGGCAAAAGATGATATGAAGGTCTCTGTTAAGGCTCCAGCAATCTCCCCTTCTGGACAATGCCCTGTGTGTCACATAAGCCAGCCTTCCACCCTTGAACACCTCATGCTGTCTCAGGAAAGCAGCATACATGATCAAGGACCATTCACACCATTCATACCCTGGTCATTCTGTCTTCCCCCTTTTCCCTAAGGGCAGACGGAACCTGTGGGCATGTACCGCTGCATTCAAGAACTGCTTCTTCCCCGCCAGTATCTAATATCAGAACAGACATCTTATATTCTAGGGAAAGACATCAAATTTGTGTGTCTATCTTCAGTGTAAAGCAGCATCTGCAGTTCCTTCCTACACATTATATTCTAGGGATATAGTCCTGATCTCCCAAGCTATCTCATTGAAGCCCCTTGCTCCTCAGTTTTATCTGCATGTTTTCTGGGTTATGACATTACATTCTGCTCTCCATTTCTCTTCTCTTTATGACCTACCTATTCTACTCATGTGTGGTATGCACGTGTTCATGAATGGTATGATCTGTGCACGACAGCATGCACAATAAAGCTTTTCAGTGTATTTCAAGTTGATTCAGAGTGACAATCTTTCTCAAAGAAAATCAATATCAATACTGACAACCCTCAGACAGATCCATCAGGCTCTGGGGTCTTACCCATTCCAATGCTCTTCATGAGACCAATACCACCTCCTCCTTGATAGCAACATGCCCTAGAATATCAGCATATCCTTCACCGATCTCACTACTCCCCATGTCCCCCTCGATTAATACTGATGCAAAGTGCCTTTGGTTCCAAGAATAAATTCCCTCTTTTGATCTTTAGTCCAATACTCTCCCTGATGACATTCTTGTTTTAAAGTATGTTGAAAATGCCTTGGGATTCTTTCGAACCTTACTCACCAAGGAACTTTCCTGGAATATTTTTTTCTCCCTGGTTCCATGTTTAAGTTCTGTTCTGTTTCCTTTATATATCTCAGGGACTCTCTCCAAATTCAACTCCCGGAGTCTTACATTTGATTCCATTTAAAAGCTTGACTACATTTGCAACATCTCCCATCGCCCAAGGGACCGCACTGTGTATTTCTTATCTCTCTCTCTCTCACAGCGATACGTCAGTTCTGAATTCTAAACTAGACTGATTCCTGGGATGTCAGGACTTTCATATGAAGAAAGACTGGATAGACTCGGCTTGTACTCGCTAGAATTTAGAAGATTGAGGGGGGGATCTTATCGAAACTTACAAAATTCTTAAGGGGTTGGACAGGCTAGATGCAGGAAGATTGTTTCCGATGTTGGGGAATTCCGGAACAAGGGGTCACAGTTTGAGGATAAGGGGGAAATCTTTTAGGACCGAGATGAGAAAAACATTTTTGGAATCCGTGGAATGCTCCGCCACAGAAGGTAGTTGAGGCCAGTTCATTGGCTATATTTAAGAGGGTTAGATGTGGCCTTTGTGGCTAAAGGGATCAGGGGGTATGGAGAAAAGGCAGGTACAGGATACCGAGTTTGATGATCAGCCATGATCATATTGAATGGCGGTGCAGGCTCGAAGGGCCGAATGGCCTACTCCTGCACCCATTTTCTAAGGTTTTATGTTTCTACCTTATCTTTGAAATATATTCCTGTTCCACCCCTGAAGGTCTGCAACAGGTTGAGAGTGCAGCTTCTCACCACTTTTCCAAGATGAATGAAGGATGGGCATTAAATATTTGCCCTGCTAGCAATGTCTCCAACAAACAAATGAATAAAATGTTTGAAATAACTGTAAAACCCCTGGAGCAGCAGCCTGTGACAATACAGATATCCCCAGAGTTCCCACATGTATATATTTACTATCATTATAAGGTAGATTTAATCTATTGAACTCAATTGAACTTTCAATGCAAGTAACTAAAGCAGTGAGCTGGGGAATATTCATGGATGGATCATTTGTAGACTTCAAAAAGTCATCAATTATGCACCACACAAGGGACTACCAGCTGAATATTAAACTTCATGGAATTAAAATTAAGATATTAAATATTTCAAAATTGTTTTTCTGGTAGAAGATTGGGAATATGGATAATGTGTGTCCTCTCAAATTGAAAATAATTTACTTGTCGTCCCAAAAAGTTGTCTGGATACCATGTAAAGCAAAGTTTTTCACTTTGATTTAAACCAGCATCTGCAGTTATTTCCTACACAAAGATGTTCACTGTATCTCGATACACATTACAATAATAAAACTATTACCCATACTAGGGAATGCAGGTACGGTGGTACAGCGCTAGAGTTGCTGCCTTACAGCGCCAGAGACTTGTGTTTGATCCTGACTACGGGTGCTGTCTGTATGGAGTTTGTACATTCTCCCTGCGAGCTGCGTGGGTTTTCTCCGGGAGCTCAGGTTCCCCTCCCACACTCCAAAGACTTACAGGTTTGTAGGCTAATTGGCTTGGTATAATTGTCTCTAATGTGTTAGTGTGCGGGGATTGCTGGCCGGTGCAGACTCAGTGGGCCAAAGGGCCTGTTTTAGTGCTGTCTCTCTAAACTAAACTAAACCATCTACACTATTTAGTACAATCTCAGATTACACAAATGAAAGCTGTGTTTTGCCATTTCCATGCCCCATTTTTCCTTTGTCAGCTGCGTTTTTTTGGCGTCTTTACTATTGTCCCAGTTCATATGACAACGATAGTTGGTTTATACGTGACTCTTTGTTTAAACCCGCACAGATTTAGTTAGTAAGTTCCTGCACAATTTTAAGCAGAACTGCCATGGCATATTTTGGAGGGATTCAGTTGATTCCACTGGATAATCTTGTCAGAGGCAGCAAGTTTCTTTTATAAGAAGGCTTTGTTGAGTTAAAGAACACTGGGATTAAAATCTTGGTCAGGACATTTATCAAAGGCACCATATCAATCCTTAACCTCACACCTCATCAAATAATCATCTGGAGCTTGTCATCCAGTTAACATGGAGTAGTCCAGGAACCTCCGTTTTGTGAAACTGTCTAACATCAACCAGTTCAGATTATATTTGTATTTATGTTGCAAATCTTTCATAAGGCACTGGGAATAAATTAACCTATATTCAATTAAAAAATTCCAAACGAAGAATTGTTCATCTTTTCTTCAAGTTTTGCATACTATAATTTAAATATTGTACATTTTGAATAATTTAAAAGCTTTCAGAGGGAGCTAAACCCTATCACTGTTAATCTCCATTAATTGTTTATTAATTATAAATTCACAATGGAGATTTCATTTTAGTTTAGTTTTGAGATACAGAGCGGAAACAGGCTCTTCGGCCCACCGAGTCCGTGCTAACCAGCGATCCCTGCATATCAACACTATCCTACACACCTTTACATTTATGCCAAGCCAATTGACCTACAAACCTGTACGTCTTTGGAGTGTGGGAAGAAACCGGAGCACCCGGAGAAAACCCATGAAGTCACCGAGAGAATGCACAAACTCCATACAGGCAGCTCCCATGGTCGGGATCAAACCGGGTTTCTGGCGCTGAAAACACTGAAAGCGTTGTAAGGCACCAACTCTACCGCTGTACCACTGTGCCACCCTAAATCTAAGATTGATTAAAAAAATGCTGAGAGTAATTTAGAATTTACCAGTTTATGTAACTAAAGATTTACCAGCATCGGATAACTGAATTATACAGTAGATTCAAAGTTCCCAGTGTGTAACCATAAATGTATTAGTTAGAGCAGATAAAATCATTGCCATGCCTTCTCCATGGGGAAAATATGAATGTTCTTGAACATTATAGTGATAAACTTTGTTGTACATATATTTTATCTGCTCTAAATAATATATATATGTGTATATATATATATATATATATATATATATATATATATATATATATATATATATATATATATATATATATATGTATGTATATATATATGTGTATATATATATGTATATATATATGTATATATATATATATGTATATATATTTGTATATATATATATATATGTATATATATATATATATGTATATATATATATGTGTATATATATATATATATATATATATATATATATATATATATATATATATATATATATATATATATATATATGTGTGTATATATAATATATAAATATATATATATATATATATATATATATATATATATATATATATATGTATATAAAATAATAATAATAATAATATATTTTATTGTCATTGCACATCAGTGCAACGAGATTTGGTATATATATACACGCTATATATATTTGGTATATATATACACGCACACTGAGGGGGTACCTTTAAGAATTGAGTGGTAAGAATTTGATCCAGACTTTCCCGGTAGTGAGATATTTCCTATAATAAATGATGTTCTGTCCGTAGCTCCCTCTCTCTGTCATTTGCCTGGACACACAGTGCCTTCAGACACTATATTGATCTGAAAACTTACGTTGCAATCCTATGTTCCAACATAAATTCCGCTTCTCTCGTTCTTAAGGGAATTTGTACATCTACAGGGCACTTCATTATCTACCTTTGCCTGGTGATTCAATCTTAACTGCCCAATTCTTTCTCTCTCCCCCAGCGAAACACATCCTGATTTTGCAGAAAGAATTTTCTATGTCCATGAGACGAAAGACTCCCACAGCTACTAAATAAACTAAAATAAAATAGTAACTGATGAGTGAACTGTATTATCAGAACCAGTAGTTGTCTTTTGCGCCATTGACGTGTTTCACTCCACGTAGCTGTGTCGATGCCCTGGACGACTTTTGCAGCAATTAAGTGACATCATCTAGATATGGCAGATCATTTCTTTATGCAATAGCTTCTCAGGTTTCTGCAAACAAAGAGAGGTTTTGCACAGTGCAGATGTGGCCTAATATCTTTTTTTAAAAATAGATGCAAACTATAAAAAGGCATCAGAGTAACTCAGCAGGTCAGGAGGAATAGGTAGATGACATTTTGGGCAGAGCCCTTCTTCGAATTGATTAATCTGAAGAATCAATCAGATTGGGGTAGAGGGGAGATAATCAAATAGTGATGATATGAAGTACAAGAATGAGATTGAGAACCTTGTAACCTGGTGTTAGGCGATAATAATCAACTTCAGGAAACAAAGTGGTACACATACCCTGGTATTCATTGAAGGTGGCGAAGTAATGCTTCAAGTTTCAAGGAGTAAATATCATCAGCAACTTGTCCTGGACTAGCCAAATTGATGCAGCAGCCAAGAAAGCACACCAATGCTTCTATTTCCTTGGAAGGCTTAAGAGTTTCAGCACGTCCCCAACGACTCTCACCGACTTCGACAGATGTGCTAGAGAAAGCATTTCATCGGAATGCATGACAGCATGGTTTGGGAACAGCTCCATCCAAGACTGCAAGAGATTGCAGAGAATTGCCAATGCAGCCCAGACCATCACGCAAACCAACTTCCCTTCCATTGACTCCAGCTACACATCTAGCTGCCTCCGCAAGGCCACCAGCATAATCATGGACAAGTCTCGACCCATTCACTACCTCTTCTCCCTTCTCCCATCAGGCAAGAGGTACAGCAGTGTGAAAATGCATACCACCGGATTCAGGGGCAATTTCTTGCCAGCAAGAGAACCATACTATGGTTATGATAGCATCCTGTGAGAGCAGTTCTGAGCTACCATCTATCGCATTGGAGACCCTCTAACTATCTTAAATCAAAATGTTCTGCACTTAATCTTGCACCACACATCATTCCCTTTATCCTGTATCTGTACACTGTGGGCAGCTTGATTCTAATCATCAATAGTGTTTCCGCTTACTGAATACTACGCAACAAGAAAAGCTTTTCACTGTACCTCGGTATATCATAAGATCATAAGTGATAGTAGAATGAGATCATTTGGCCTATCAAGTCTGCTCTACCATCCACAGATTCACCACGCTCTGACTAAAGAAATTCCTAGGTAGACAAAAATGCTGGAGAAACTCAGCGGGTAAGGCAGCATCTATGGAGCGAAGGAATAGGTGACGTTTCGGGTCGAGACACTTCTTCAGAAAGAAATTCCTCCTCATTTTCTTCCCAAAAGAACGTCCTTTAATTATGAGGCCATGACCTCTGGTCCTAGACTCTCCCACCAGTGGAAACATCCTCCCCACATCCGCTTTATCGAAGCCTTTCGCTATTCTGTACCTTTCAATGAGGTCTCCCCTCATTTTTCTAAACCCTAGCGAATGTAGGCCCAGTGCTATCAAACGCTCATCATATGTTAACCGACATGTGACAATAAACTATACTAAACTAAACTAAAGCTAGAAGAGAGGTTAAGGTACCAGTACATGGTGGAGAGTGGAGAAGGCAGTGCATGGAAGGATGTTAAGGTACCAGCATATAGCAGAGAGTGTATAATACAGCACAAGGAGGGAATTCCATCTTACTTAGTCTTCCTTGTGCCATCTAGGATTCACCACTCTATTTCTATTAACCATATAACCATATAACCATATAACAATTACAGCACGGAAACGGGCCATCTCGGCCCTACAAGTCCGTGCCGAACAACCTTTTACCCTTAGTCCCATCTGCCTGCACTCATACCATAACCCTCCATTCACTTCTCATCCATATGCCTATCCAATTTATTTTTAAATGATACCAATGAACCTGCCAACACCACTTCCACTGGAAGCTCATTCCACACCGCTACCACTCTCTGAGTAAAGAAGTTCCCCCTCATGTTACCCCTAATCTTCTGTCCCTTAATTCTGAAGTCATGTCCTCTCGTTTGAATCTTCCCTATTCTCAAAGGGAAAAGCTTGTCCACATCAACTCTGTCTATCCCTCTCATCATTTTAAAGACCTCTATCAAGTCCCCCCTTAACCTTCTGCGCTCCAGCTGGTGAAGAAATCATATTCATCTCTTCCATCCATCCATTCATTTTGATCATTAACTCAATTTTCAAAGCAGATTTCAATATATCTTTGGAGCTTCTCTTCTCCAGGGATAAATCTTTGCAACGTGGCTTTTAGTGGCTTTACATTTAACAGGTTAAACCAACTGAAATATTGAAGGTTCACTACTGGGACATAATCAATGAAAGATTCCTGGATCTCACTTGTACCTCCCTACCCATCTGACCCACTTCAAACCCCACACTCTTGCACACATCTATAGTATAGGGTAGAAAAGTGAAATAAAGCACCACAATAAATAGCCAACAAGCACTGAAATAACCTGGAAGAGTCTGAACCCGACTATTAGCAAATACAAGGAATTTGTCTTTTGACTTTAGACATACTGAGCGGAAACAGGCCTCTTGGCACACCGAGTCCACGCCGACCAGCAGTCAACGCCGTACACGAGCACTATCCTACACACTAGGGATCATTTACAATTTTTACCAAAGCCAATTCACCTACAAACCTGTACGTCTTTGGAGTATGGGAGGCAACCTGACTGAATATAAAAAGATCGAGACATCCGTTTCATTTTGTCTGTGTGGAAACCGGTCTTCCATGTTTTAAGATGTAGGCAATAACCGTACCGTTAAATATTTGATTGATTATGAGCGTGTCAGATTTTACAGTCAGCGCATTTAATTAACATACACTTTCCCACTACCTTTCCATGGCCCTTTGCACTGGGACTTGCCGTGATTACTGAGCCATTTCACTATGGCTTAAATATAGATGGTCTGGGACCTGTTAAAAGACCAGAAATAAATCTTAGAGAAATTAGGTTGCATTGTGAAGACCAGCTATTAGAGTGATGGGTTCCAGTTTTCCTTTATAGTTTGCATGGAAAATCTAAAAGACTTCATCTTTATTACCGAGACAGATTAAAAAGTGAATCAAAGTCTCATCAAAATATATCTGCAGTCGAAGTGCCTTGAACTTTGGGTTAAAAATTGAAAGATTAAGCATCCATTTAGCCAGGTCAAATGTCATCAGCTGCCTAGCAAAACCCTAATGTACAACTTTAGGAGACTTGTGTCTCTTCCTGCTGCAATTTGGACCAGCAATGTATAAGAAGAAAAAATAATTAAAGCGCACAGCATAGGTTCAATGAAATGTCTATTGGCGTGGCTAATTTAATGTTAAATATTGAGCAAAGATCAAAATGAAGGTGAGATGCAACTAAGACAGTGGGCTAGGAAATACTTAATATTTATTTTGGATATCCATGAATAATTAAAGATCTGAAAGAATAGGGTTCTCTTCTTGTAAATATTATTTTGTTGTTTGAATTTCAGTCATTCCCCAGATAACAGGAATCTAAAAGACTGAAGATTTATTACTGAGGCATAATTTGACATCATACGTTAAAAAATGTTTACACTGTGATAGACGACTCTTAACTGTTTCTGACAAATTTGGTGATTATATGACCATCAGACTATAAAACATAGGAGCAGAATTAGGCCATTTGGCCCATCATGTCTACTCCATCGTTCAATCATGGCTGATCTATTGTTCCCTCTCAATCCCATTTTCCTGCCTTCTCCCCATAACCTTTGACGTCCTTACTAATCAGGAATCTATCAATCTTTTAAAAAATACCCAACGATATGGCCTCAACAGTCATCTGTGGCAAAGGATTCCACAGATTCACTGTCCCCTGGCTAAACAAAATTCCTCCTCATCTCCAATCTGAACGCATGTCCTTTTATTCTGGATGTTTGTCCACTGGTTCTAGACACTCCCATTATTGAAAACGTTCTCTCCACGTCCACTCTATTTAGGCCTTTCGTTATTTTGGTAAGTTTCAATGAGTTCCTCCCTCATCCTTCTAAACTCGTGAATACAGGCCCAGAGACTTTAAATGCTCCTCAAATGATAACCCAATCATCCTTTGGACCCTCGCCAAATCTTTCCACCAATAGGGGGCCTAAATGTACTCACAATATTCCAAATGTTGCCTCGCAGGTGCCTGATAAAGCTTTAGCATGACATTCTTGCCTTTATATTCAAGACCCCTCCAAAATAAATGCTGGCATTGCATTTGCCTTCCTTACAGCCGGCTCAGCCTACTAATTATCTGTACTTCAAGTACAGCAACGCCAAGTCAAGTCAAGTCAAGTTTATTTGTCACATACACATACGAGATGTGCAGTGAAATGAAAGTGGCAATGCTCGCGGACTTTTGTGCAAAAGACAAACAACAAAACAACCAAACAAATTATAAACACAATCATAACACACATATTCTTTTACATAATAAATAATGGAATGAAAAACGTTCAGTAGAGTTAGTCCCTGGTGAGATAGGCGTTTACAGTCCGAATTGCCTCTGGGAAGAAACTCCTTCTCAACCTCTCCGTTCTCACCGCATGGCAACGGAGGCGTTTGCCTGACCGTAGCAGCTGGAACAGTCCGTTGCAGGGGTGGAAGGGGTCTCCCATGATTTTATTTGCTCTGGAGTTGCACCTCCTGTCGTATAGTTCCTGCAGGGGGGCGAGTGAAGTTCCCATAGTGCGTTCGGCCGAACGCACTACTCTCTGCAGAGCCTTCTTGTCCTTGGCAGAGCAATTCCCAAACCAGATGGTAATGTTCCCGGACAAGATGCTTTCCACAGCCACTGCGTAGAAGCACTGGAGGATCCTCGGAGACACTCTGAATTTCCTCAATTGCCTGAGGTGGTAAAGGCGCTGCCTTGCCTTATTCACGAGTGCTGAGGCGTGTGATGCCCATGTCATATCCTCGGAGATGTGGACTCCCAGATATTTAAAACAGTTCACCCTATCCACAGGATCCCCATTTATTCTCCATGCCCATATGTGAGCTTGGGATTGAAAAATCGCCGGATGAGATACTCCTCCTAAAGAGGTTTGGCACGAGGAGGACAACTTGGATAATAATTTGATGAGTTTCAAGTTTAATCATTCATCAGCACACACAGGAAATTGATGACCGATTGCCTCATTTATGGCCGTGAGCCCTGATAGCTTCATCATTAGCTTTTTTGTTCTGTCTGAGCTCATAGGCGTTTGGGTGATCCACTTGGTTAAAGGTGATGCATAATGGATGATCCATTCACATCATGTGGAACAAAGTGATTGTAAGCAATACACATTAAAATGGACTGTATTGCCTCCAATAATTAGTTGATTCTGTTGCTACCCAAACTGAGATCTGAAAATTCGATAAAGCATCCTTGAACTAAGAAGGAAAAACTGTCCAACGTTCCCAAGTTAGACATAAAAACCTGAAGGAACTCAGCGGGTCAGGCAACATCTCTGGAGTAAAGGAACAGGTGATGTTTCGGGCTGATATACTTCTTTAGACTGAGAGTCAGGAGAAAGCAAAATGAGATATATTGTCTGAAGAAGGGTCTCGACCCGAAACGTCACCTATTTCCTTCGCTTCATAGATGCTGCCTCACCCGCTGAGATTTCTCCAGCATTTCTGTCTACCTTCGAGAGATATAGATGGTGATATGGAGAGATACAGAAAAAATGAGGGAAAGATATGCAAAAAAGTAACGATGATCAAGGAAAGATGGAGCCCACAATGGTCTATTGTTGGTGGTGGGCTAGGTGATAATGAGTTATGCAGCCAATGAAACTCAACAGGAAGACAGTGAAACTAGAACGATGACTAGGCTGGGGAGGGATAGAGAGAGAGGGGATGCAAGGGTTACTCAATCCTGGTGTCCAATATTTAGCATACAATTGGATTACTGGTGCTAATGGAACCAAGCTTTACCAAGAGTAACCACTCTTTTTGCAACAACAAAAGAGACAAATTAAGGAAAGAAAAAAATATTGATGGTTTTTCACTGGTTGCTGGATTTACTGCTATTTTTTTGCAAGTTTCACATCAGTCTTGGATGTTAAATCCTTTAAATGCTTCTGGCAGTTTTGCTAAGCCTATATGAAATGACTACTATAACATTCATTTTTGAAATGGAAATGCCTCATATCTTTTTAATATCCTTTTGAATGCGGCCATGATATTTCAACCTGAATAATTCATCAGAAGGCTACTGCGCCTTCAATTCAGCCTAACATTTTTCTTTCCACTTTGGCACACCATTTGGCATTGTACTACACCGGCACTGCTCCCATGTCACATCTATAAAAGTTAATCGAGGCAGGAGCAAGTTCCCTCGTGCCTGGCCTTTCATTGCTTTCACTTCCTACAACTGGAGATGTAAAACGCAGAAAACAAATCATCCTTCACCGCAGTGATAGATATTCTCCAGCCTTTCCTGGTGATTAGATGGGCAATGGCCATTATAATATGCCTGTTATACCCGCATCCTGGGTATCGCTCAGCCAAGAAGAAAGGATAGTATAGAAGTTGGGATGTAATGTTAAAATTGTACAAGGCATTGGTGAGGCCAATTCTGGAGTATGGTGTACAATTTTGGTCGCCTAATTATAGGAAGGATGTCAACAAAATAGAGAGAGTACAGAGGAGATTTACTAGAATGTTGCCTGGGTTTCAGCAACTAAGTTACAGAGAAAGGTTGAACAAGTTAGGGCTTTATTCTTTGGAGCGCAGAAGGTTAAGGGGGGACGATAGAGGTTTTTAAAATGATGAGAGGGATAGACAGAGTTGACGTGGAAAAGCTTTTCCCACTGAGAGTAGGGAAGATTCAAACAAGGGGGCATGACTTGAGAATTAAGGGACTGAAGTTTAGGGGTAACATGAGGGGGAACTTCTTTACTCAGAGAGTGGTAGCTGTGTGGAATGAGCTTCCAGTGAAGGCGGTGGAGGCAGGTTCGTTTTTATCATTTAAAAATAAATTGGATAGTTATATGGATGGGAAGGGAATGGAGGGTTATGGTCTGAGCGCAGGTATATGGGACTAGGGGAGAATACGTGTTCGGCACGGACTAGAAGGGTCGAGATGGCCTGTTTCCGTGCTGTAATTGTTATATGGTTATAAGGATGCTAAACAGCCAAGACACTTGCGTAACGCTGTAAATCTGTGCCTGCGTACTAAAAAGATTCCGATTCAATTTGATTATTTTCGTATCTGCCAAGACGCAATGGAACTCCTTGTGCACACAAAGCTCACAAAGAAAACAATATATACGTGCGGTAATGATAAATACAGCAATAAATTAAACAGCGGGTGCAAACCAGCAGAACAGTGCAAGATTGCGGAGCAAAATCTGAGTTCATAACACACCAGGCCTTTCCACCCACATTGCCTGCGTCACACATGATACTAAATTAAACTGATCTCTTCTGTCTGCATGTATTCTATATGCTGCCATTCCCTATGTACACCTTTGCCTATCTAAATGTCTCTAAAATGCCACTGTTCTATCCACTCCCACCTCCACCTCCGGCAAATCTTATTAATCCATTTTCTTCCAAAGTCGAGTAAATATCTTTTCGCAAGAATCCCATCCAATAACTTCCCTGTACAGATGTAATATTTGTCAGCCGGAAATGTCCTGGTTTCTCCCTACTCCTCTTCTTTCAGAAATGGACAACATTGGCTTCTCTTCCCCCCCAGTCATCCTGCAGCTGCACTAGGGAGGATATAATGATCTTTGTCAAGGTCTCGGTGATTTCCGCTTTTGCCTCTCTCGATAACCAGGGGATAGATCCCATTGGGCCCTGGGAACATATCGACCTTAAGGACGCAATACCACCTCCTTCTTGATCTCAAAATACCGTAGCATATCAGTGCTTAAGAAAGAACGGCAGATGCTGAAAAAAATCGTAGGTAGACAAAAATGCTGGAGGAACTCAGCGGGTGAGGCAGCATCTATGGAGCGAAGGAATAGGCGATGTTTCGGGTCTAGACCCTACTGGGCCCTTCGGCCCAACTTGCCCACACCGGCCAAAATGACCCAGCCACACTAGTCCCACCTGCCTGCATTTGGCCCATATCCCTCCAAACCTGTCCTATCCATCAGCAATAAATGTTGGTGACATCAAAGCATGGGCAGAGAGTATACTAACATATATTAGCTTCTTGATAACTTCTTTAATGTGTGCCATCATATTGTATATTCATTCACACATCCAAAGTATCTCTCTCACAGGGCTAAGGTGTGCATCATCTTGAGCCAGGAATAATTCACCCCTGTCCTATGGGATCCACAGTCAAATCATTGATTCACCAAGGGATCTTCTAAACCTGTCTGAGTTTTCATTCCACTACGCCCTTTGGAATTTGGGATCTGAACAACTATTTTAGTCGATATTCTTTGAACAGATCAAAAAATTGAACAAAGGGGATATGTTCAGTTCAATCACCCACTTCTATCATCCAAGACACAGTGCATACAATGCTAATCCTTTTCATCTGGTATCTGTAACAATCAAAACAACAGCCACTGAAAATTATTTCAATCAATCACTTGACATCAGTTTTAATTGAGACGTACAAAGCTACGAGAGGGTGAACAGAAAAACAATTATTCTCCTTATCAGTATAGGGCCTGTCCCACTTGGCAGTCATTGGCGCGCCATTTCTGCCACCTCCAAAAATGTGGTCGTCACGTTGTGACGCAAGGGTAGCGTGTGGGTAGCGCGGGACGGGCGTACGGAGAGACGTGGAGGAGTATGTAGTTGCGCGCGGTATCGCACGGCGCTCCAGGATTTCATGCTGCACAAAATCTTTGCCCGCCACCGGCATGATGTACGCAGTCGGCCACAATGAGAAAATAATGACGCCATAAACATCAATGCTTTCAGAGTAATACCGTCAGAGTAACACCTTAATAAGTATTATAAGTTAAGGATGTTTCAAAAGTTAACATCCAGGTAAGGATTGCAGATTTTATATCCTAAAAGAACACTAGTAACCTAATTAGTTTTTTTTTTAAATAACCAACAATTTTACTAACACCATTTAAAAAAAATGTGCAAACTAATTCTTAAGCTGGGTTCGAACCCTCAAACTGCTATAATGGAATACAATTTGTGTTTGTTGGGAGTATTTCAGAAAGTTTAAAAGTAAATGAATTTTTCCAGCAAACAATAATGTTATCAATGTTTCACTTAACAAATGATGTCAATACGCTGAGTAATTCTACTTGCAGATCAGGTGAAATATTTGAAGGCGCATGATGACGGGTGATGACGCACGCGACAATCGCACGTCAGTCACTACCAGCCTGTCGTGTAAATGATAGCCAAGTGGGACAACCCCTCAAGGCCAGTCTCTCGAAACATGGATGTAACTTAATTTCTAACAGCGTGGAATAGAGGAGAAATGTGTCCACCTGAAGGATAGTGTGAGCGTGGAAGTTGTTGTCTAATGATCTTGTGGAGGCAGAAACGTACCTGGATGAGCACTGGAATGTTAAGGCAACAGAATGTTTAGTTTAGTTTAGTTTAGAGATACAGTGTGGAAATAGGCCCTTTGGTCCATGCCGATGCACTAGCACCATCCTACACACTAGGGACAATGTACAATTTTTACCAATACATAATAACCTACCTACAAACCTGAATTGTCTTTGTAGTGTGGGAGGATATCCGGAGCATCTGGGAAAAAACCCATAGTCAGGATCGGAGCTGGGTCCCTGGCGCTGTAAAGCTGCAACTCTTCTGCTGCGACACCGTGATGTCCCTGAGAAATGGGCTTTGCCTTATTATTTGCCTCGCATAAGGCAGTGGCTACAATGGGCTCCGTCTTTGCTGGAGGCCAATTTCAAGACCACAAAGGTACTTTTCAAGGAACAAAATACTGCATCTGAAATCAAAATACTTCAATCTGAAATGATGGAGTAAACAAATATTCTTCTTGCGAATGAAACTTAAATAAAACCAAAGGAATAGTTCGATCTCAAGCCGGGTGTTGAGCAGCCAGGTGGTTGTCTCTGTGTCAATGTCCACCAGGCCCTGACACAGCTCCATTTGGTGGGTGGTAGAGTGGGCACCCAGAGATGACATGGTTGGCTGTCTGTTGTTCTGCTCCGTTTACACAGGCTGGGCTGTGGCGGAGGGAGCCCCCATCTCCACACGCTGGCATTGAAACACCCAACTCTAGTACCAAGTCTGTTGAGCTTCACCCATGTCCCTCTGGGGAGGACAGATCCTGGACAGCTTTTATCTGGTGAAAATATGTAGCTGTATAATGGAAATGAGGTTGCCTTCCATTCCTGTGACCACTTGGTGGCTATCCAGTGTGCAACAAATATTGATTGAGGACCATTTGTGTAAAGATTCCTGAAACATTAACCCTGGTGTCCCCACATTCTCTATTAACTCAGATTTCTTGTAACTGGCATGTTATCTACCTCATTGGTGACCATTGGACTATCTTGGATCGGACTTAGCTGGCTTCACCTTGCACTAAAAGTCATTCCCTTATCATGTATCTACACACAGTAAATGGCTCGATTGTAATCACGTGTTGTCTTTCGCTGACTGGATAGCACACAACAAAAGCTTTTCACTGTACCTCGACACACGTGACCATAAACTAAACTGAAACTGAAACTGAACCTCTGCATCTAACAGTTCCTGTATTGTGTTTTTTTTCTCTCTGCCTTACACTCTCTCCCAAATCAATAGTAGGAGTTGGCCACAGTGCCCCTCAATCCTTGACCAAGCAATCAATATGATCATGATGAACACCAAAAGCTGGAGTCACTCAGTGGGACAGGCAGCATCTCTGAAGAGAAGGAATTGGTGATGTTTCGGGCTGAGACTTTTCATCAGACTATCTCTCCCAGATCTCAACTCCTCATCTGTGCAAGGTGCCCGTACTGCTCAATCCCCCCAAAGTACCAAATATGTATCTGCCTGCACACCTCCCGACATCTAGCATCTTACTTCCATGCTACAATTTATCATTTTTCTATTTTCGGGATAGGTGCAACCTAAAGTTATGCAGGGTATGAAATATTCTATGTTACAAAGCATGCCTTTGCTTGAATGGCTTGTGGAAGCAGATTAATTTGTAACCACCAATGGGGTTTTCGACATATGTTCAAAAAAATAAATGGTTGCAAGACAGTGGAGAGAAGAGAACATAATTCATATTGTTTGGATTTACGTTTAAAATGAGACTTTTAAACTTGAGCTTGAGCATAAAGTTATTTCTGTTGTCTGAAGAAGAGTGTGGACTAACATCATCTAGTCGTTCTTCATAGATGCAGCATATATGTGGAGAGTTAGCAGTTTAGTTTTATATTGGATGAGCATCATTTTAAACAAAGTGAGACTTTTAAACAAGCTTAAAGTCATATCTATAACCATATAACCATCTAACAATTACAGCACGGAAACAGTCCATCTCGGCCCTACAAGTCCGTGCCGAACAACTTTTTTTCCCTTAGTCCCACCTGCCTGCACTCATACCATAACCCTTCATTCCCTTCTCATCCATATGCCTATCCAATTTATTTTTAAATTATACCAATGAACCTGCCGACACCACTTCCACTGGAAGCTCATTCCACACCGCTACCACTCTCTGAGTAAAGAAGTTCCCCCTCATGTTACCCCTAAACTTCTGTCCCTTAATTCTGAAGTCAGGTCCTCTGAATCTGTTGTCTGAAGAAGGGTCCTAGCCCAAAATGTCACCTGTCCATGTTCTCCAGAGATGCTGCCTACTCTGCTGTTATTCCAACACTTTGTGTCTTTTTTAGAAAAAACAGCATCTGCAATTCCTTGTTTCTACATATATGCTTCTTTTATATCAGTCAGTTTAGATTATTGTCACATGTGCTGAGGTACAGAGAAAAGCTTTTGTTGCGTGCTAACCAGTCGGCAGAAACATAATAGATGATTATAATCGATCTATTCACAATGTATAGTTACGTGATAAGGGAATAACGTTTCGTGCAAGGTAAATCCAGCAAAGTCTGATCAAGGATAGTCCGAGGCTCACCAAAGAGGTAGATTGTTTTCAGTTTTTCATAGCTATTGGATAAATTATAAAAACAGACTTGGTAGGACTGAAGAAATAATATGAAAGTATGTCTTTACAATGTGTTTAAGAAATAACTGCAGATGGTGGAAGAGTGGAAGGTCGACAAATTTGCCTCAACCCGCTGAGTTTCTCCAGCATTTTTGTCTATCTTTACATTGCGATTACCTTAGATGGAAGAATCCAACTAGTGCCTACATGACACTAATGCAAGATTGTCATGGACAATGTGGGACATTCAGAACTATACCTGGCCCTTAACTCCAAGAAGACCAAGGAGCTCATTGTAGACTTCAGGAAGTCCAGAGGTGGCACGCACACCCCCATCCACATTAACGGGACGGAGGTGGAACGTGTTTCTAGCTTCAGGTTCCTGGGAGTCAACATCTCCGATGACCTCTCTTGGACCCACAATACCTCTACTCTGATCAAGAAGGCTCATCAGCATCTCTTCTTCCTGAGGAGACTGAAGAAGGTCCATCTGTCTCCTCAGATCCTGGTGAACTTCTACCGCTGCACCATCGAGAGCATCCTTACCAACTGCATCACAGTATGGTATGGCAACTGCTCTGTCTCCGACCGGAAGGCATTGCAGAGGGTGGTGAAAATTGCCCAACGCATCACCGGTTCCACGCTCCCCTCCATTGAGTCTGTCCAAAGCAAGCGCTGTCTGCGGAGGGCGCTCAGCATCGCCAAGGACTGCTCTCACCCCAACCATGGACTGTTTACCCTCCTACCATCCGGGAGGCGCTACAGGTCTCTCCGTTGCCGAACCAGCAGGTCGAGGAACAGCTTCTTTTTCCGGCGGCTGTCACTCTACTAAACAACGTACCTCGATGACTGCCAATCACCACCCCCCCCCCCGGACACTTATTATTTTTTTTATTCAAATCGTTTGCTATGTCGCTCTTCAAGGGAGATGCTAAATGCATTTCGTTGTCTCTGTACTGTACACTGACAATGACAATTAAAATTGAATCTGAATCTGAATCTGAATCTGAATTGTATATCTTTATTGTCATTTCCTGAGTATTCACATACCCAGAGGAAACAAAAAAACGTTGCTCAACCAGTGTCCATTCAGTGTGCATTAAAAATAAATAGAAATAAAAATACATATATCTTGAACAAATTTAACACTCTACTAAACATTCAACAGGCGTTCCGATCGGCAGCGGCACAACAGTGGCTCTGCTGCAGTGTGTCCAGGTTGGTGGTTGGTGCGCGATACTTTGGCAGGGGGCAAAGTCCGTTTATCAGTCTTATAGCCTGTGGGAAGAAGCTGAGGAGCATCTTGCTGGTTTTGCAGCTAATGCTCCAGTACCTCTTCCCAGATGGCAGGATGGAGAATATGTGATGCAAAGGGTGGTAGGGGTCTTTGATGATGGAGATGGCTCTGCTGATACATCTCTTCCTGTATATGTCCAGCAGGAAAGGGAGTGGAGCACCAATAATCCTGCTGGCGGTCTTCACAATCAGTTGGCACTAACAACTTGCAGACTCAACAAGCAAGAGCTTCAAGCGTGCTGACTTGCAAATAAACATGACCTCTTTGGATAAGACATCTGCTCTTCATGAATCTGCGTCCGACAGTACAAATATTACATCTTGTCGTCTTTTAATAATGTGGCATAGGAGAACAAGAGGACTGAACAGCAATTTGCACTTTTACTTGTATAATGAGTTGATTAATAGTGTAACGTTGATTCATTTTGCATTTTCAATGCCAGTTGCCTCTTTCCTAATTAATATCAGGGAGGTGAAACACAATTCTCGAAAATGCACAAGAATGAAGCAAGCACTGACTCAAAGCTTTTCTGAACTTCTGAACTTCACCTCAATGCGAAACATTTAAATTTTAATTGAGATCCTTCTCGAGATATGACAGCAAGATTAAACAAAATGCAAATTGTGCACTTTGTCTTGTAACTGCACCTGTGGGCTCTGGTTTATTTCAATCAGGAATTATTGCCAGAACTAGTTAATGTATTTTTATTATGCCTTGGGGTATGGAACAGATTAACAGTGGCAAATAGTGCCGTAATGAAAGATAAACCAATGGAACCAAATGGCAGTACTTATGTCACTCTATCATCAATCTTTCATTACAAGGTATCATTTACTGTTGTGTTCCAAATCAAATATCTCTCCTCTATGTGCACTAGTTTTAGATATAAAATACTGGAGTAACTCAGCGGGACCAGCAGCATCGCTGGAGAGAAGGAATGGGTGATGTTTCAGGTCGAGACCCTTCTTCAGACCCTTCTCGACCCGAAACGTCACCCATTCCTTCTTTCCAGAGATGCTGCCTGTCCCCCTGAGCTACTCCAGCATTTTGTGTCTATCCTCGGTTTAAAGCAGCACCTGCAGTTCCTTCCTGTACAGCACTGATTTTAGACTTGCACAACCACATTTGTTGAAAGCTACTGTTAACCAGAATCAGATCTGAGACACCCCTATGCTCACTGTTGGCAGTGAAGGCATTTGAGTGACTAATTATGCAAGGCAGATTTACCTCATTTTACCTTAAAAATGTTTCTGATGTTTTTTGGGGAAGTCCAGAACCAGAGGTCACAGTTTAAGAGTAAGGCGTAGGCCATTTAGTTCTGAGATGAGATTAGTTCTGACCTTTTCACCCAGAGAGTTATGAATCTGTGGAATTCTCTGCCAAAGAAGACAGTAGAGGCCAATTCACTGGATGTATTCGAGAGAGAGCTAGATATAGTTCTTGGGGCAAACAGAATCAAGGGATATGGGGAGGAAGCTGGAACAGGCTACTGATTTTTGATGATCAGCCATGATCGTATTGAATGGCGGTGCTGGCTCGAAGGGCTGAATGGCCTACTTCTGCATCTATTTTCTATGTTTCTTGCCTCCAGCAAATTAGATATCTTCAAGAAATATTTTAAATCATTTACAGATCTGTGCAACAGTACTTGCATCAGCAGTGAACAGGTACCCAAGTCATGGTAATCATTGTGACATGACTACAGTCAGAAACACAAACCTGGGGTGATTCTCAAGAGACTGAAGTGATAACTCAATCCTTCATTCTTTTTGTTTCCACTCAGATGGACTGTAGATATTAGCTTGAACGTGGCAGGTATAAACAGGAATGACAGAATCTTGTACCATCACCCCAGGTGTGGCAAAAAGCAATTATGTCTGGAGGCATCGCATGTTTTAAATTCTTGTAGATGCAATCACATTACTGTAACAATTTTAAAACACAGTCATTCTTTCACCACAGTGCAATGTTATTCTTATTTTTTTTTCCAGATTATCAAGTGTCCCTGTAACTAGATACATTCTGTTTTTCTCTTGTGAAAAATGTACCTCATCAAAAAGATATGCTTGCTAATGCAGGATGGAAAATTTGTTCCCATGAAGCCTGGCAATTTCTTACAAACTAATTTGCGGTTGTGGGCTGTGAAATTTGGTGGCAAAGCGAGTACTTAATGGCCATTCCTATTTGTCCTTGAGAAAATGGTAGCAAGCTGAAAAATGAGATACTAACACTAACACAGTGCTAAGAAAATTGAATTTCTTGAAAGGCACTGAAGTGGGCGCATGTGCGCATGTGCGGAGCTCTTCTAGAGTGTGCGCATGCGCAGGACATTTCCGGAGTGTGCGCATGTGCGAAGTATTTCGGGCGGGAAAAACCTGCGGAATCAGCCATGTTTGCCAGACGATTCTGAGTTTGTGTATTGCAGAAATAAGTTGCTTAAAGCTTAAATAAAATTAAGTTAATTACGAGTAGTGAAAGTCTCATTTATTTCACAGCAGGCACTAAGACAGTCATATGCTGTAGCTCTCCCTCATTGGTATGGAGTTGGACAGTCCAAGAATTAGACCTGGTGATAATGAGCAATTGTTGAAATACTCTGAGAGCACAATTGTTTACAATACAAAGGGAAACCAAAAGGTAGTGGTGTTCCAAATATATGCTCAATATATGTTTTATTCAAACCAATGATGCAATCAAATTCAGCAATCAGGACTTTATTCCTTGGAGCGCAGGAGTATGAGGAGCGATTTTAGAGTGGTGTATAAGATCATGAGAGAAATAGATAGGTTAAATACAGTATTTTACCCAGAGTGTTACCAAGAACCAGGGCACATAGGTTTAAGGTGAGGGGGGGGGGGAAAGATTTAATGGGAACCTGAGGGGCAACTTATTTTACACAAAGGGTGGTGAGTATATGGAATGAGCTGCTGTAGGAGGTGTTGAGGCAGGCACTATCATAACGTTTCAGAAACATTTGGACATGGACTGGATTGGTTTAGAGGGATATGGACCAAACGCAGGCAGGTGGGACTCATGTAGATGGAACATGTTGGTCAGCATGGGCAAGTTGGGCCGAAGGGCCAGTATACATGCTGTATGAATCTATGGCTCATTATAGAAGCAAAGCTAGCATAGGCTAATGGAATTAGCATTGACAGACATTGTGGTTAGCATGGAGATGGGCCAAAAGGGCCGTTTGGGAGCTGTATCTTTCAAGACTCTCAATCAAATTTACATAAATCTCCTGCACAGCAGAATGTTTGACTTCCATAATGTTTTAAGATCACAGAGATCTGTTTGCAGTGAGTGAGTAATGGGAACAGTTAACGGACGATAACCACCATTGACATCAATGCACAATGGCACTGATAGCAATTTGCCATTGCCTTGTTCGGAGATTTGTCCACACTATGCTCGTCAGTGTTTTATCAACGCATTCATGGGTTAAATGCAGTCTGTGAGTTGGACAGAGAGCAGCATAACAAGTGCAAGAATGTGTTGTGGTAATGAAAAGCCAAAGGAGGTTATGAAAAACATAATAAGTGACCATAGAAATGTTCAGGATATAGTGAAGTGCAGGACAAGCTGAGTGACAATATAATTGATGGTAAAAGCCTAGGATGATTGTGGGAACAAGAAAATGTAGATGCTCGTTGATGAAAAAAAACACAAAGTGCCGGAGTAACTCAGTGGGTCAGGCAGCATCTGTGGAAAAAGATGGAAGGGTAACGTTTCAGGTCGGGTCCCTAGTAGAATGATTTCTCTGTATATGTTCATATACCCACACATATAAATATATATTTTAAATATGTATATGCACACACACACCCACACAAAATACACACACACACACCCACACAAATACACACACACACACACACACACACACACACACACACACACACACACACACACACACACACACACACACACACACACACACACACACACACACACACACACACACACACACACACACACACACACTGCAAAAATACAAAGCCAATGTGGAGGTTGTAGTATGCAATAGCCTGACATTAAACTAAGCTCAAATTCTAACTCAAGTGTATGTGTCCATACTTTCCAACAGATGCTGCTGCCAAAACCAGCATGCCATTCAGAGAATATTTAGGACCAGTTTATCTAAGATCCTCAGAGATCAGGCATTACACCCGGGATAATGTAAAATCCCTAATGCACCTCTCTAGCAATTTCAAAGTAGTCCACTGGAAACTCCCATGGGATTCAAGTAAACTGGTTTCAACCCTTGTACAAATGAAGACAGGGTAGCATTGGTTAATGGAAGGTAGTGTAGCAGTCTTTGGATTAACCTTTTTCACTGCTTTGAAAGGTTTCATGCCATTTATTGGAGCACTAAATCAAGGCTTTGGTGCAGTATCTTGCTCAAAGAATAGCACATCTGAGAATGTAATTATTGCTTTGTTTATAGTTGGGTAGGCAAGTCATATGATTAAGCACACATGATTTAAGTAACCCATGTTCAGTTGTTGTTAGTCTGTGATCAAGTAAACACCATCTTGCCATGTTCTGAAATAATCTTGTTTAGTTTAGATATACAGCACAGAAACACGTCCTTTGGCCCAACGAGTCTGCACCGACCAGCGATCCCCGCACATTAACAGAGTCCTACACACATTTATATCAAGCAAATTAATCTCCAAACCTGTACCTTTGGAATGTGGGAGGAAACCGGAGCAGCCGGAGAAAACCAACACAAGGGGAGACCATACAAACTCCATACAGTAGCATGCATAGTTAGGATCGAACCCGGGACCATGGCGCTATAAGGCAGAGCCTCTACCGCTGTTGGTTGAACTTGCTTGCGCTCCCTCTCTGGTTCACGGTTCTTCCCGAAGTGACTAACAGCAATGTCTTCCGAGAACCGTGGTGAAGAATAAGCCCAGAATATTGAGTCAGGTTTGTTATGAAGCTGAGAAACCTGGCCTCCTGACTCAGGTACAAAAGTGACATCAACAAATGGGACAGAGTGAAAAAGTCATTCCTTAGACTCTGCCAAAATGTTTCAATGTTACAGGAATCATGAGTAATATTTCTCAAAACATTAAATATTCAGTGTATTAGCAAAACCGTAACATTAAAAAAAAAAAAATCAAAATAGGAATGGAACAAGTCGAACTCATCTGATGATCTGCAGCTAAGCTTTCATTATTCGATGACTAAATGGATCAAATAATGCAGTTTTAATGTAATTTTCTGAACTGAGAGTAATGGAGTTTTTATTGATATTGTAGCCCGAACTGCCTGCACATTATATGGCTGTGAAAATTATATCTGAGAAATACTATAGCTTCTAATGTACATTTCATTTAATTTAAGCATTGGCTTCTTGGACCATGTTTATCACATTAATGGTTTCTTTAGATTACAGGCTGATAAATTGTCTATGAACCATAAGTCTCTTTGTAATTATATTTACAAATGTTTAAACATTATATAACAGCTTGTACTTTGCACACATATTGATAGATGTAGGACATAAGTGCCCACATCCATTTGAAAGAAGTATTCTGAAAGCTCCTAATCATCAGATCAATCACTAAATACCATAAAAAGTAGGAAGCTCTAAAATGGGCAGCAATTCTGTAAGTGCCATGGTGCCAACTTACGATAGAGCTTACTGAAGGCATTCTGCCAACGTCTTGACCCCGACACCATTCTCCTTGGGATGAGAATATCCATTTTTTCCAATACCTGCTGTCATAAGGTCACAAGCGAGAAGAGTAGAATTAGGCCATTCGGCCCATCAAATCTCCACAAAAGTACTTTGCAAGAAATAAAATATTGCATCTGAAATCAAAATACTGAAATCTGAAATGATGGGGCAAACAAATGTTGATTGGGGAACATTTGCGGAAACATTAACTCAGGTGCCCACCCTCCTTTTACCTCCGATTTCTTGTAACTGGTGTGTTATGTACCTCATTGGTGACCCTCAGACTATCCCGTGATTGGACTTTGCCTGATTTGCCTTACACCAAACGTTATTCCCTTATCATGTATTTACACACTGTAAACGGCTCAATTGTAATCATTTATTGTCTTTCCGCTGATCGGATAGGTAATAAGGTCAGAAGTGAAAGGAGCAAATTTAGGCCATTCGGCCCATCAAGTCTACTCCGCCATTCAATAATGTCTGAACTATCTCTACCTCCCAACCCCATTCTCCTGCTATCTCCCCACAACCTCTGACACTTATACAAATCAAGAATCAATCTATCTCTGCCTTAAAAATATCCACCGACTTCTGTGGCAAAAAAATTCCATTGATTTGCCACCATCTGACTAAAGAAATTTCTCCTCATCTCCTTCCTGAAAGAACGTCCTTTAATTCTAAGGAAGACACAAAATGCTGGAGTAACTTAGCGGGACAGGCAGCATCTCTGGAGAGATGGAATGGGTTGAGACCCTTCTACAGATCAGTGGCATCGCTAATGTCCAGCATTGGGTTTTCATCAAATTGTGTAAACAAGCAGTGAGTCAGAGCCATACAGTCATAGGCCCATAGAGCAAGCGAGCACAAAACCAGGCCCATCGGCACAACTTGCCCATGCTGACCACGTTGCATAACTGAGCTAGTCCCACTTGCCTGTGCCTAGATTAGTACAAAGTGCATAGAAATAGTCTGCTGAGACCACATGCGAGAGTCTCCAGGTTTATACACCTCCATTTTCATAGTCCAATCCAGTCTGCTTGCTTGGTCTTCTGGAGCGGGGCCCAGGCTGCTACATGGCCTCCATCCAGATGATCCAGCCAACCATCGTTCCACTCCTCGCCTGACCCACCTGCAGACTTTGTGCCCCATTGGGCACCTCCCACAACCCATCTTGAGGGCACGGAAGGTAAGACCCCAGCTGACTCCCTTATCGGCCCTTGCTCTTGCCACAGCCATCACCGGCTCCATCCATCCTCCTCACCAGTTCTCTGGTCCTCGGGGGACAAGCAAAGGCTGGGCTCGGTGACTTCTATCTTTGCAGTTTGGTTTTGTTTAGTTTAAAGATACAGTGCGGAAACAAGCCCTTCGGACCACCGGGTCTGCACCGACCAGCGATCCCTGCACATGGAATGAGCTTCCAGTGAAGGTGGTGGAGGCAGGTTCGTTTTTATCATTTAAAAATAAATTGGATAGTTATATGGATGGGAAGGGAATGGAGGGTTATGGTCTGAGCGCAGGTATATGGGACTAGGGGAGAATACGTGTTCGGCATGGACTAGAAGGGTCGAGATGGCCTGTTTCCGTGCTGTAATTGTTATATGGTTATTACATGGTTATTAACACCATCCTTCACATTTTACATTTATGCCTAGCCTATTAACCTACAAACCTGCACGTCTTTGGAGTGCGGGAGGAAACCGAAAATGTCCTATGCAGGTCACGGGGGGATTGCACAAACAGCACGCATAGTCGGGATCGAACCCGAGTCTCCGACGCAGTAAGCCCTGTAAGGCAGCAACTCTACCACTGCACCACCATGCCACCAATCTACAGGGTGCTACCACCGATCCTTCCTCTAGAGAGGCACAAAATGCTGGAGTAACACAGTGGGACAGGCAGCATCTCTGGAGGGAAGGAGTGGGTGATTTTGCGGGTCGAGACCCTTCATCGGAAGTGACGACGGCAAGTTCCTGCAACAACTATTGTTGCCTCAGCGTAGCCCATGAACTGAACTGATATTGGTAAGATTGGTAACAAAGATTAAATGTTCCATGTTTAAGTCAAGTTATAGAGTTTACAGTCATCTATCAAGGAACCTGCACATTCAGAAAACAGAGCAGAACCTATCACCAGGGCATACGCTCCCTGTGACACCACTTTCAAGCATCAGCAGCAGAAATGAGCTGCCTTTGGAAAGATGAGATCGCTAAATGAAGTGTTACAATGTACTCTGGGCACAGAATAAGAAATAGCCAATAAACAATTACAAGCAAGTAAGGAAGAGGATGGTAAATGGTGCAATGAGAAAAACCGTTGTAGTTATGTGGCCTGAAGCAAACCTTCATCATACAAACATGTCGAGTACAAATGGATCCCAAGGAGTTCTTTAGGACATTTTATTGATCATCCTTTCCTTTTGGAGAATCACAATGCGAGGCACATTTCTACATTAATAATATCTATAGAAAAAGCAGTTCAGCTTCTCTTATACATAAAGCATGTTTTGCTATCTTGAGAAATCCTTTTTTTTTGCTATTATGTGAAATGAACAAATAAAATGATGGCTCTGTCATCAGTACAGCTTTTAGAGATACAGCGTGGACATTGGCCCATCAGCCCATCGAGTCCGTGCTAACCAGCGACCACCCCGTACACTACACACTAGGGACAATTTACAATTTTACCAAAGTCAATTTATCTACCAACCAGTAGGTCTTTGAAATGTGGGAGGGAACCGGATCACTCAGAGAAAACCCAAGGAGAACGTACAAACTCCGTATAGATGGCACCATAGTCCAGATCAAACCACGGGTCTCTGGCGCTGTGAGGCAGCAACTCTACTTCTGTACCATCTCATAGATCTCCTGGTTCACAATGCAACTGGACAATCCATGAAGGCCTGACCTAAAACGTCTCCTGTCCATTCCCCCGAGAGTTGGTGCCTCTCAGTGTGTTAGAAGAAACCTAGAAACTAAGAAATTAGGTGCAGGAGTAGGCCATCTCGGCCCTTCGAGCCTCTGCACCGCCAGTCAATATGATCCCATGGCTGATCATCCAAACTACAGTATCCCGT